>NC_135563.1:22442808-22742808 GCF_964340395.1 Glandiceps talaboti | reverse complement strand
CCATTCAAAAATCAAGTGTTTCTAAGCCAACTTTAATCCATTTCTATTAGTCTTAGACGTGTTAGAATTAGTAATTTGATACTTGCACTGAAAGAACGCTTAATGGTCGGTATGTGCCTCGTGTGCACTCATTAGAATTAAAATCGCCAAAACAATACACCGTAACTACCACATACAGTCCTGCAAAACATGACCAATATAAAAATATAAATTTATTGAATCAGTCGCATGCGTCTCATCTTTGTACTTTTTGTTAGAGTGGATGCCTCATAAATTGAATTTGCAAAGTAAGCTTATAAGAAGAGTTTTGCATGGAATGAGAGAAGTTTATCCTGCAAACTAATCATTGTAATTGTTTGGCAGTTCAGTTGTTATCTTACAGGTCGACTTACAGTTTACAGTTAGTTGATAATTCATCACCAACTAAAACATATTTTCTGTCTTCAATATTCGTAATAAACTTTATCCAGTATACATCGAAGTGTGGTTTTCTTCAAAACATTAAGCTAAGGATGTAGCATGAATGTGTCTCTGTGAACTCCCCCTATGGCACACGTATGAATATGTATTACTAGTAGAAGGTTTTAAACATTGTTACTATTAGTGTAGATTAAATCTACAGATATGTACAGTGCTTGATTAAGGGGCGCAAATGCTGCAGATAATACAGTCCCCTTAGGCAAGAATTCAGTATTAGAAAAAGTGAAGTTTCGAATAGCATAGTCGGTTACTTGCCGTTTACCAGTAACTGTCGAATAGTGTGCTCACGGTTAACCTACCTCCATCTTTATTCCAGAATTTCTATTCACGCCTTCGCTGATTCTACCATTTGTAGAGACTGTATTATCTACAACTTTTGCATCCCTATTAATTACATTCCTAGCAGCATTTACCATTAACCCACAGTCCTGATGTATTGCGTTATAGCCATTAACCAATGCTTTTCACTTTAAAGGCCTTCCATCAACGTAATGAAAAAATGCATTATGTGTATCGTGACTAAAAGATTCATCATGTGATTATGTACACATCTCTGTAAATGTACAAGAAAAGTGTGTTGTTGTTGTTGTTGTTGTTGTTGTTGTTGTTGTTGTTTGCTTGTTGTCCATGAACATATTTTTTGTGACTATTAATTTAACCTTTGGAAAAGAAGCGAATCTCATGCACAAAATCATAACTCAAAACACGGTGCACAAAATGACAACTCTGCCAGCATCAACTGAGGGAAGTTTATTATTCATGAGCAATCAATGGATGAGGTATGGAATTATAGCATATACCGATGATGATTCACCTCTGATAATTTGTATATCACTGTCACTGAAGTGTGCTTGCAAAGACGATTTTCTCGCAATTATGCATAATTTTGCGGTCATCCGAGATTTCATTTTTAATCAAAGGGTTATTGAAAAGATGGTTTAATTTTTTTAATTTTTAAAAGGAACCTTTAGCGGTTAACTCTGTATGTGTCTCACATACAAATCCAAACCATTACATACGTATTAATAACAAGCAGCATTGCCCTAAAGTATTATACACTCAATAAAATATAACTCAGCATGGAATAAGAATACATTAATTGTCCGATCTTCTAATGTATACACCAGTTATTCAGACTTTCAATCTTTAATAAATCAAGGTCCATATACAAGAAAAACTGAAATATTTTTTCTTGATATTGTTAGTTGCTGACCACATTTATATCCTGATCCACTGCATTTAAGAAAAACGCCAGCCTGATCTGATCTTATGTCAAAACACCACAGTGCCTTATCAATACGTCGTAAATGATGATTCAATGGTAAAGTACATGTCACGTTTTAATAGTGCTATTGTCAATGGCATAGTTCATCTCAAAGGCTTGTCAATACATATGTTAACACTTTGCACAACGCTGAGTATCACCGTGCTGTGCGATTGAAAAAAATGTGTTTGTCCATCTATAATTATGAAACATTAAATCTAATTTTCACTTATTGTCAACGTTATTAAAATAGAAATTCAGATAATTAGGGATATGTCCCCAATTCCAAAGACAGTGACTTAACGAGACCGTTTTGTCCGATTTCAAGACAATAATGTAAGTAGGTTTGAAAGACTTTTAACCGATAATATATGTTTAGTCAGTACGTTTCTATTTAAACTTTGTTTCCATGGCTGATTTATACATCCGGATGCTTTGCACCGTGTTGCTTACCGTGGTTGAATGCTAAAACGTGTACTAGATTGGTCTTTTGTAGAACACGGTTATTACTTCAAAGTCGACAAGTATATGCAACGTGATGTAGCACATATTGAAATGTGCTCTCTAGAGATTTGATATTAAATTACATCAATGCGACAATGGTAGATAAATAAACTAAATTGTGTACCTTCGTAGAACGTATGGTGAGTTGCTGGCAGGAATTACAGTATTCAAAAAGAGGCGACAATGTTCCCCGTATTGAACGGAAAAGGTGTTTTAAATGCTTGTAATAATTTCCTTTACGTTTAACAACACGAATGATATATCGCAGGGAAGCACTACAAAGGGCTATTTCGTATTCTACACAGTAAGCTGTCTTAACCGTATGCACCATTCATGCGCTAAATGGATCCGAGACAGTTCGACAATTACAGCATATTGTCGTTGCATGTGAACGTAGATGATTGATTGAAAGGGTCAAGAGGTCATAACTATTTGACTGTTCGGGGTTGATCATATCGTATAAGAGTATAGTGAAGAGTGTATCGCTTGACAACACCATCTTCAGTTATAGGCCCTGACAACACCATCTTAAGTTATAGGCCCTGACAACACCTTCTTAAGCTATAGGCCCTGACAACACCATCTTAAGTTGTAGGCCCAGACAACACCATCTTAAGTTATAGGCCCTATGCATATTTCAAATAACCTTGACATGTTTTACAATACACTAGTATGGTTTTACCAACTTTAAATGTATCGGATGGTGAAACCTTGTAGTATTATCCCATTGAGTGTAACCATAGCAGCATTGCTTTGAGAACGGAGCCATACTACGCACGTCCGATGTTTTAAAAGAAATAGTCTAAGTTATGTAAATATGTGGTCCTGTAACAGGTTCAAATTTTTTAAAAGGAAAACAGTTTTACAGATGTGTGCATCAAATAGTCTGGGATGTTCCTTTAGGTCGCTGGTTTTTAGTGCATTTTGGTACAGTGGGGCTGCCTGGTTGAAGATGTGTTCGTCGGATGATATGTCGGAAATTCTACGGCCGATGGCTGACGATATGTTCTTGATGATGCTGGGTGGGTGGTTAGACTGTGTGTGTATGTACATGGGGTTGTCGTTGGGTTTCCTGTAAGGGTAATATTTACCGTTGTTGAGGTTGAGCGTTATGTCTAGAAAGTTGACGGTTTTCAGATTGGTGAACTAACTATTATTAAAGCAGACAAAAGCTCCACACTAAACAAAAGAACTGAGTTGATATCCAAATGCCGACACGAGAATAAGTTTTATTTGTCCAACTTCAATAGAGCATCTATCACCTAAACTATTAAACCCGTTAACTAACGGAACATCAAAGCCCAACATGGAACAACCCGCCAACACTTACTTGTCCGCACCCAATAACCCACACAATAACAACCAACACCTCCACACATACAACACCTACCCACCGACACAGACAATAGTGATGGTATTTCTATTGTCTACACTCTATATATACAGCACACCCAGAGAGTAGGCCTCAGAGTGTCTGATGATCGCAATATGCGTGAAACTCCGAGTTACACCCAAGAAAGAGTTCCAGTACTACCAAAACTATATATATATATATATATATATATATATATATATATATATATATATATATATATATATATATATATATATATATATATATATATATAATATACATATATATAATATATATATATATATACTCACATATATATATAACATATATGTATGTATCACATCGAAGAGAGTGGAGTGCCGTGCACAGTATGTTCTGTTGTAACTCGTCTTTCATTCACGATGACTCTTGATAGTAGTGACTTCACTCATTCCTCGATTTACTTTGTCAATTAGTTTAATAATCAAGCTTTTATGAAATGCATTCATCACTACACTCAGACATTGGTGTAATTCTGATTTCATGTTCGAATTTTCAGTGTTTTATTCATTTAAGTACTGAGTTCTACCATGGAATAATACCTGCCATGGTAATTTCATCAAGTGAGGTTACTGCTACGTATGTGACCTTGTCTATGAACATGTCTGTGAGAAATAAGAGGTAAAATGGCCAAGTTAAGTACAGTCGTCGAATCACTTGACTACAATGATTGGAAAACAAAACGGTTCAGGAAATAGTGTATTACTCGCTCGAGAGTGAAATTGCTAGAAGGGATATTCTTTTAGCATGCTTACCTAGCGTGATTCGCTCTGATAAATCCATAAATAGGCAGAACGAAAAGAGAGAATTGAAGGCACAACTGCAGCCTTGAACGAATAGAACAAACAGTAGACAAGTTTGCTCCAGGTTAGAAATCAATACACCGAGTCTCTTATCTTTAACATCAATGCACTCAATTTGTAAGCCAATGCATCTGACCCAGTTTCACCTTGAAGGGTCATAATTCGCTTCTTAGTTATCTAGTGTTCATAAAAGAAACCAACCAGATCAGTTGATATCAAAAGTGTTAAGCCTTTTTATTTCTAATCTCCTAATAGTATTCGAAAGCTGAAACGAAACACGTACATTGTTATTCATGTTATCGATATCTCAAAGGTAATGTGTATGCAACTAATAGCACAATTCTGACCCATTGGCCGCCAACTTTAAGTGGTTTATTATAATGTTAATGTAATCATACGTTTCCTAGCAACAAATGAGACTGTAAGTAAGCATTAATGTATCTGCGAAAGTACTGTAAAATCAAGGATTGTGTTGATTAATCTATTTAACTGTTCATCCACATAAATAGACTTACGATACAAGACTACGATTTACAAAATTCTGCATACCACATTAATATTGGAAACAAATATCATCCCTGGGCATCATGACACAATTTGATGTCTGATAGTGTTAAGAAATGAAGTAAACTTTATTTACATCAATTGTGACATCAAGGATTAAGCTAATCAATGAAACAGTGACAGTATAAAGATTTCGAGAGAAATCTGTCTACCCCAGGAGGTTTTTACCTTATGATTCTATTCAAGTATAACAAGATAACAACCAATTTTCAAGTATTACCAGTATGTCGTCGTAGCACATTCAAACTCCAAATGCCTACTTACATCAGAATGAATAGGGGGCAGTTTAAGAATCCTGGACTCAAGAATATAAGTTATACACAGGGTGTGCTCTTAGTGTTTTATCTGTTTAAGCATCACAGAACGCTTTCAAGTCTATGTATATGGAGTTCTGTCACCTCACATTAAGATACTCTAACAGTCTCTAGTAACCTTCATGTTATCGCTGCACTTACAATCGTGCCTGTAGTAGATAATGGTAATGGCATCTATTATAGCAACACTTTAGGTAAGAAGCGCTCAGAAAGGGCCTGATGAACAAGTGTCACATTGAAGCGTTATCTGAAAATAAAACTAGCGTGGCGGCAAAAATGTCATGATTTAGGATGCTCAATTCATTATTTCAATTTTGGTATATATTTGGGTCACATTTAATTATCACTCAAACTTGATTGCATACTTTCTAATAAAAGTGAAAAAAATGTGAAGATTTCATATTTGAAATATTTACTAGTCATGGCAAGCTAACTTTGTTATAAAATGATATATTCGTGCTGTGTTATAAGATTAATCAAATTTGATTGATGAGTACGCACTCATAAAGCATAGACACGCCATCTGCAGACGAGGTTATAAGAGCAGACCGCTAAGATCAAAGGTGTGACGTTACTGACAACAAATATAAACGCAAATTGGACAATAATGACAGTGGCACTGGTGGCATTAAAGGCAGCAATCTCTTAGCTGTTCGATTTTAAAATCTACAAAAACAACATATTTGATACATTACGACATGACTTTCTTGAAAATGAGATAGAGGTGATGAGGAGAGCAGGCGACAGAATCCTTTACTGACAGGCATAGTTGTTATATAATTGGCGCTCTAGAGCCGCTCAGATCATGAAGCGTCAAGCTATAGCTCATCAAAATAGAGAGATATCCTCCTTTCTTTATTTTCTAAGCAAAGTCATTTTGAAGAAATGCGACTTAAATCAAAATTCTTTTTTAACGATTTAATCCATTTTAGCAATGATTTTGTCTACCACACTCGTTCAGGATTTCGATTTGATTTCAATCAATCGATGGATCGGTCGGTTTGTCAGTCTGTCAATCAATCAATTTGAATCGCTAAGCCTGTATTTCTAGTAAAGAACTCTGCTGTCATGAATCTATAGTAAAAGTCTTGCCATCAATGTGTCTATTTTGAGTATAGTGACTGATGCGTTATATTGTAGTACGAGGAAATATGTGTATGATAAGTACTACCCAGTGTACCTTTTGCAAACGTATGTCAAAATAAAACGTACAGACTGGATACATGAGGATGGGAATTCACAGATTCAATTTGCATCCCAACGTCTTATCTTGTTATAGAACGCAAAAGCTTTCATATCTATCGACAGTGCTGATGGATGGAGGTCAATCACCTGACATTAAGTTATTTCCTAAACTCTATCACCGCACTGTACAATGACGTGGTATTAGATAATGGTACTGACATTGCCAAAGACTGCACCGTAATTGGGATATGAATTGCTTAGAAAAACACAATAAATCTTATTCTAAAACGCTGCTTAAATGAAAAGAAAATTAATTATCAAAACTCAGCTTCTCGAAGATTTATTCGACGTAATAATCATAAAAGAAATTGCACACACACAAAAACCAAGTGAGTTGAGATTGTTATTGTAATGAGCTTTTTCATTATTAGATCACGAATGTCATTTGTATCATCATTATTAAATTATTTTATACCACCTATTTCATAGGTTTTAATAACATTAACAATTCACAACGATAGCAGCAGGGTTTTAGACATTTTAAATATAAAATAAAACTACCCATATTCCCTAAGTTACAAAAATCAATAATTTCGACTTTAGAATGTAAATCGTATTCATTTACACAAAAGGATGGCACAGCATAGATAACAATAATAAACTTTCCATGAATAACAATACAAAATTAATCTTGCTAAAGGAGAAAATGAAAACCCCGTCCCAGCGGATCGCTTGCTAACCTTCCATTGCCGACATCATAAACGTCCGCTACAGTCATTTTACTAATATTCCTACCGATAGATAGTATGAGGTAATAATTACATATCTCGCGATGGTGGGATGTGTCTTATTATGTGGGTTAAAGTACTTCATGTTATCAGGCAGTATTGACAACTATCAAATTAATATTAAATTGTAATCATATCTGTGTAATGTAAATACATACAGAAATCTTATTTTGATTATCAGCGCAAGTAAGGTTTAATACAATGTATATATTTCTTAGAAATGATTTTTTTACCGGGTTTTTTCGTAAACTTATTAATCAATGCCAAAGAATATTTCAAAGGCTCACTTCTGGAACAAAAAGCAATTAAGAATTACAACTCATAGCTTGTGGTATGAAATATCATTATATCGTGTAGGAAAACTATTATATCCTGAAGGCATGTGATGTAATAACTTGTATTCAATATGCTCGAGAGTGGATAAGGCAGACACACCATAGACAAAATTAACTATAGCACTAATGACAACTACCTTTCAGGAGAAATCCTAAAAAAGCATATAACCTACATTTTGTAAGCCTTAGTCGAAGTGAACAATGTAATTGGGATTCACCTCTCACAACCTTTGAAAGCTACAAGTTTTACCTGTAGTCTACGTATCGTGGGATTAGGAAACTAATTATCAAAGAATCCTCTAATCTCCTCCTTTTGCAAAAATAATCCTTTGATATATCCATAACTAATTCGTAGAGGTCACATGGAAAAGTTATACAAGTGATGTGAATGAGTAAAATACATTTACATGATCGATGCATGTGAATGAAACTTAATCTGTGGTCCTGTTCTTTAGGGTGCGTTTTTCTACTCCTACTTTTAAAAGGAATGGATTGTTTTCCAGATATCTGCAACTCACTCTATCTCCCATCCGAATACTTACATTTGATGCTGTGTGTCATTTCAAAGGAGAAAAAGTACTTCAATTAATGTGTACGAAATGTACCTCTGTATACATTAATGCGACTTAGAAAACTGATCAAAACACTTGTTGTTCATGATATATGCTGTAGTTGAATGAAGTCATCTTAATGATAAATTCTTTCGTACTTCCTCAGATTCTACATATCTGGATGGAAGACATTTGAAGAATTGTTGAAAAAGAGATTATTCAAACTATTACACATAGACGGACGAGTGGGTGATACTAACAACTATTACTTCAAAAGGATACTGGTATACATCTAGAGTCAAAGGTAAATGAAGGCTTCACCTTGAAATAAAAAAATAAATAAAAAAAACCGTCAAATATTACTGACCATACTGCAAAATTACATACTCTACTGTCCTGTAAATGTAGCAAGTATGTACAGTGTCCTAATATTAATACCATTGTTTATCAATAGCCATCTTTAGTTTAATAGTTCTTTCCATTCAGCTATACAATGTGTTAATTGTCAGTTTCTTTTTTCATCTTGTCTGTTGTATATCGATTGCCCTCTTAACGTTGACACTAGTTCAACGGGCATTGTCAGGCTGAAACTTGATTATAAGCGTTTTACTCTACCTTTTTACTTAAATCTACTTAATTTTGCTTGAATATAATTAGCTTTGTTGTACTGTTTTACGGCTTAAAATTGGTCAAATAGCTTTCTAAATATTCTATCTGTTGGGAACTTACCGATTCAAAATACACGCGTACGGGTATTAGTTGTTGATCATTGCCAACGTAGATTCATAAAGTATCTATTGATGCAAGACAATCTATCGCCGATGAACCACACATTCATGTTGTTGTCGGCAAACAGTTGTACGCAAAGCATGGAAATCACAGCACACAAGGGGAGTATTGATACAACATCTTGTGTGTGACATGTTTGATCACTGGACTGTGCACTATACAACATTTTACCCACAACTCTCTCTGATTTCTTGTGTTGGACTTCATCTCCTTGAAGTCAGACAAATCTCACCAGTGTATAGGGCATTTTTTTCCATTTGGCAAGCGTAGAATTGCCAATGATGAGTTTCTGAATACACATTTTCATTGGTTCTGGTATCAATGAATTATTGCAGGAGTAGCAATTTTAGGAATTTGTCAGCAGATTTTTTTGAAAGACATGCAGAATATTTGCAACGAAAATAAGGAAAATATATGCACCTGTTATGACTTTGCCAAAGGTATAGATTTATTTGAATAAGTATAACAAAAGAAATTTACATACTAAAACTCATCATACACACTGACTACCCAAGTTATTGACACTTTGACATTGGAAAGTGTTTTATTCACAGCACTTGCTTAATTTAGTTGTTAGTATATTTTTATACAAAATGTAGAACTTTATTTTTGATTCCTAAGCGTTCTTTTGCTACATATTAATTAAACTTAATACTATGCTTAAAATGTTGAAAAGTATGGATTACTGAAGAAGTTATTAAATAAGGAACCTCCAAGCATACCAATCAGAGAGAGTTGTGGGTAAGATATTGTACAGTGCTGTGTGTACAGATCAACCGACTAGAGAGAGAGAGAGAGAGAGAGAGAGAGAGAGAGAGAGAGAGAGAGAGAGAGAGAGAGAGAGAGAGAGAGAGAGAGAGAGAGAGAGAGAGAGAGAGAGAGAGAGAGAGAGAGAGAGAGAGAGAGAGCTCTTCCTCCGTTCCTCCGATGGCTTGCAAAATATAGTTGTACGTCGCGATAGGAAGAATAATTTTATCATCAAATGTATACAATTGTCACCACACGAGGATTCGATATCAACATTGATGAAACAACTGATATCCATTAAGTTGCTTTCTTTGAAATGAAACATGATTGATTTCAACACACTTTGAAGACTAATCAAGTCAGTGTGAGACGTTAAGCGAGGTATGTCAGATGTTTCTGAGTGATTGCTTTGAGAGACTCTATTCATACACACATTCACCGCAAGGGAAGAACTTGAAAAGTTAAGATACAATTTGCTGTTGGCTGTCAAACTGTATACAGAGTAGACGATATGCCTCGGTTAGCTTTGTTATTTCATTGTTAGTGATTTTCAGATTGCGGGTTCTTAACAGCCTCAAACACTTGCCCACTCTTCGGTATGTTCGTCATTTCACTTTTCATTACCTCGAGAAACATAAAAGGAACTTGGTGAATGTACAGACTGTGCCATATTTACCGTCTGTATGTCTAGAGGATAGTTGATACGAGCAGAGAACATTACATTGACTCGTTTATTCGTGATGTCTACACTCGATCAAGTCTTACAACTTACAGTGTAAATTCAAGAAGGTTGCTAGAGTTTTAGAGTGTGTCGTCGTAGTGCAACAGTCAGTAAACTAACCATCCTTGGTGTTTTATTGAAATGGACCGTTCTTATTTGTGTCCTAAATTGGTCTCCTGTAAACGAACCTGGAGTTTTGTCCTAGGCCTAGCAAAATGAATGATATAATATTGATAAGGGTTGTTTTATATGTCAAAGTGACACGTGTACTCACCAAGTGTAAGGTTGATGTACGGTGTACAGTTCATGCCAACTTACGAATTAGAGTGCTCCCCCTACGAATGTGAAACTGAATGGGTGATATACTGTACATAAATCTATGTATTAGGGCGTAACGATTATTTTCATTTATATGAAAAGTTATGAAGAAAAAGGAAAAGAAATGAAATAAAGAAAAACACCAACCATGTTGTTAAGTTTACATTTGTGGTATAAATGAACATTGTAGAAACACGGCCTGACAGATGAACAAATCAGAGAACTTTCTACCAATCATATAAAAGCTAATTCCATCTCGAGGACCATAATGGAAATATGTTTTAATTGCTATCTTGTGTTATCCTCGGCATCTCTTTAATATGTATATTTCATTACCAAATTATAATTTACTGTAAGCATTAGATACTGACAATATTCTATGAAAGGAATAAAAACGTAACTTGGTGCTATTCATTGACGTCAGCCACATTTAATGTAACTTCGTGAAATCTATGTACTTCAAAAATGTGTCCGCAAACAGATCAGTTTGTTAAAAATCAACCTACAGCAACAGACAAATATATTATTTCGACAAAGAGACAAGTGTCTCCCTGCTTTGGAGGATTTGACTTTTGTTTGTCTTGAGGACTGGTGTATTAAGTGTACATGTCAGATGCATAAGCCTGCGACGGTCTTTTCAAATTGCCAAAGTACGACATATATAACGTAAATTTGATGATACGACCGGTCAGCTGTCAGATTTGTCTTGAAGTCTTAATCATAGTATATCCGCCAAATCGGCGTTTCTTCACCTACTAAGATATCATATAGCGTATTATTTTGAAAAAAAACCCACAATTTCTAGACTATCATAAAAATTAAGTTAACAAACTTCGTAGTATGAAGCTAAGGGGACGCGAAATTGCTGTAACATAGAAGGGAATCAATAACCAAGAACGTCACATTTATTGAAACTAAATCTTTATTGATTTTGCATGGCCGTTCATAGGCTATATGAAGTGATATTTGCTAAGCTTGTGATTGGATGACATTTTTCTTTATAAGAAATATCCAAATATATCCCTCTTGACCTTTGTATTATGTAACTGAAAACTCAAATTATCACCTGCCGTAGAATGCTTTAAAAAACGAAGTACAATTATAATACATGCTACAAAAATGTAATTTTAGCAGTTTATGCTCCTAGTTGTTGTCCAGATATCGACACATCTTCCACCACATCAGGCAAACTCTTTGGCACCTTTCCTCATATCCTTTATGTAGTCCATCATAGCACCTGGTAAAAACTTCTCGGCCACTGACTTAGGGGTTAAATGACCATCAAACTGTATGATGTCAGTAACAAGTGTCTTACCCCTGTAATATTGTACATATATAGATATGAGATAGACAAATAGACAGAGGCACGGACGGACGGACAGGCAGGCAGACACAGACAGACAGACAGACAGACAGACAGACAGACAGACAGACAGACAGACAGACAGATAGACACAGACAGAGACAGACAGACAGACAGACAGACAGACAGACAGAGGGGAAGTAAGGGAGATATAGGGGAAGGAAGGGAGATGGCATTGAAAAAGGTTAGTGCAGTGTTGAAATTTTCTTAGACTTTTCAAAACAAAGATCCTTCCTTTTCCAGTTAAGTACTGTTCATGAATCACTTTGTCACATCATATCTCCCTTATCTTATGATTACATTATCTCGATAAATGAGCCAAAACAAGCCAGGAATTAAATCCAATGTCTTCGACGGGTACATTCACACTCAGCAGACAGACACCATGTCAAACATATTTAATTTGATATACATTCAATGGCCGACTGAGGGCGCACTGTATAGAAGTACACGATACACATATACCATGGCTGAACACAGTGCATTGGTGTATGTATGTTGAGTGTGAATGTACCCGTCGAAGACATTGGATTTAATTCCTGGCTTGATTTTGGCTCATTTTGGGTTGGTTTTGTCTAGTTTTGGCTCGTTCAGTGTCATTTATGGGTCGTTTGGCTTAATTTAGATGGAAATGCCAAACTTTAGCTCATTTGGATCGTTTCAACAAATATCAAAGACCATTGTCAAAACACTTACCCTTCAATACCTTGTAGATAGTTACCAGATGCATAATAATGAGCCCTCACAGAACCCTTGACTTCCGGGCATTTACGGTGGTGTACACTGGACCCTAGAACATTTTAAAAGTACACAAAAACTAGATTAATACGATATTGCAGAATGTTTATAACGTGCTAGTATTATACACATGTAATTTATATATTGATTTGTCATACACTATTAAAGTTATAGTTTATTCTAGGTTTCTCCCAGCATTGTGTTCGCACTAGTGCTCGGTAAGCTTGGCAACATTGCACAATAAAGCTACGATTGTGCATATCTATAATCAAATAACAAAAACATGAATAAAGAAAATGAAAACAATCTTTCCTTACTGCATTGTAAAATATGATACGAATTGAAGTGTGCGATGTATTACATCACATGTACGTGCGTACAGCTGAGCTTAGCTAGCGTGATCGTCAGGCGATTAACCAGAAAATAGCGTAAATCTCAATATAAACTGACTTACATGCCCCACGTAGCAAATTCTTATCAGGGAACGATCTGTATGCAATGACGTCACACACGTCACGTGATGAAACGATGCCTCCCATCATACTCGGCGAAAGGGTGTGGTAGATTCCCAAATCCTGTAAAGTTTGTCAAAGTTATACAGTGTAAATTCTCTGATGATAATAGCAGATTTACTTTAAGACTTTTTCAATGATTTGTCGCCAGGTCAATATAGAATACGACAGACTGGAATATATACCAGTACTTGATATTTGCCCAAAAAAACATTTAATATGAAAAAAGGGACAAAGTTCACATTTCTGAATGCATACCTCGTTGATTTGTTCAACTAGTGCGAAGTCCTTGGTATTATGGTGGTCCCATTTCAAACGTTTTTCAGGATTCATGATTAAATCTCTGATATTTTCCGGGGTTGTTTCCACTTCGTATTGAGACTTGACACTGTCATCAGAAACACACGTGAATGTTAGCATTACTCTTATACGTTAGACTAAGTATACTTGTCCTTCTATAGTTGAGCATTTTCCGTCTATAATCTTGTCATGTGGTGTATTTGAACTTACGTCTAGTAACACCTTATGCAAATATATATGCAATCCTTCTCAGTGAATTTTATCAAGGATGACAGATTGATGATTGATATTCCAACTTGAATTCTTCAACTGTTACAGTGCATTCACCAAGTGGTCTTTTTGAGGCGCAGAATTTGAAAGTATCAGTTATTAAGATAAAATATTTTTAGTGAAACAATCAAAGAGCAAAAGCAGTGACGTCACTAGCTGTAGCATGAGGCGAACGTACAGGGTTAGAACAATGCTTTGAGAAACGCAATACACAATAACAGGTATGAGTGGAGTGTTTGCACTCAATATCAATTAATTAATTGAATAGACTAAGTGTATACTTACACCCTGCCATCGAATTCCGTAGACTTTCTATGCCAAATCTTGGCACCCTTCTGTTACAAGATAAAAGGAGAATACGCATTTTATATATGACGATAATGAACCTATTTGTCTGCACATCACTGCCTCACGCGGAATGCAAAGACTGGCATTCACATCAGCAAAACCACTATGATACGTAACATCCATCACTGACACTGTCCAAAATTAGTCCAATATGTGGTCTAAATAATTGACCTTGACAAATTCTCTAACAAAACTTACTTAAGAATACAGTAAATCCAAACTATTATTTTTAATGAATGAAATTATTTCATCACTTCGAATCAAATGAAATCAAATCAAGGCAGTAAGTTATTTACATACGTAAATGAACATTACATGCTATGACATATACACATTTCAACTGAAGATTTGAAGTAGTATATGAAGTGTGAAGGATTAAGAGTACACAGTCAAGTAAGATTTGAAGTAGTATATGAAGTGTGAAGGATTAAGAGTACACAAGTTTTGACATGTGTGCATGTTGCTTCACATAGTCGTCTCAAGATAATTGATATAAGATTTTGGATTTTAATAATCAGATTACATGATATCATCGAGGCTGGGCAAACAGTCACTGTTGAACATTGGAACAAGGCATTTGCAATGACATGGCCAGTGCTGTAAAATATGCCTGAATGATATAATAAATCGCGTTTTTTGTTACATATACAAAGTTAGTTTTTTAATGCTACAATTATTTCGTTTTTTCATACTCGTGAATAAGCTGAGAAGTAATGACAAGTGACGTCAATATATATATTTGGACATTTTGAAAAATTCTGCTTTCGAAATTATTTTTGGGAAATTTGTCAATTTTCTTTGATTTGAACTAGACAGAATCCAACTTTGTAGCAGTTGACCTCAAAACGTAGGCTTTCATCAAATAAAAGACGATATACTTCAACCACGTACATATAACGCGTGAGATTGTGTTTGATATAACGCCTAGCTTGGCACTTATTCCTGTCACACGTGTTACCGACACTGTACTATGACCCTAGGACTATGATCCGAACGATCGCACTTTAGACAGTTGCATTCAACGACTACAATGCATAATGAACTCGTGCGCACTATTCTGTAACCGTACATGCCGAACATTGGACGACATGTACAGTTTGTCGACACACGGCTTCCTTTGATTTTTGTACAAAATGTAACACCCTGTTATTTTGTGTACCTTTAGTTGCTATTACCGTAGTGTAATTGGTAGCCATTAAAGTGTGTCGTGAACAACTTAAAGCACGCACTATTGGAACGTCCAATTTGGAGAAATAATTGTTGGAAAATCGGAGATAAGAATGACTTTACTTACTTGGGATTTTCGTTTTATTGAACATTTTGAAATTAATGTATTTTTTATAAATTATTAAACTATAGATTGTTGGTTTGTAACTAGGATATTATAAGAGAAGTACGTTGTTGGTTGTAGGTACATTTACTGCAGCCCGAAGTTTTACTAGAATTTTGACAAATCACATTCTTCACGAAATAGTCAAACATGACAATGAAGGAATGAACCCTTGATAAGGATAGTGCGATTGACTTTGGTGCTCCTTGGAATATGTGGTTGCTGAAAAAATAAAATAGTGTAAAAAAATCCCAGAATCCTGGAGATGTGCAAGAGTTCCTACCTTATCCTTGTCTTCTTTCCATTCAGAATCCGGCAGTGCTGCCAGTTCATCAATTTTTTCATAGTTACTGGCTGCGATTGCAAGATAGTCGGTCATATTGCTGTCGGTCTTTTCAATGCCCTGTCAGCTTTGTGAATGAAGCACTGCTGCGACTAGACATCGATATCCCTTATCAGGTACGACACACTAGTCTGGACTTTGTCTGACCCTTTGCATGATCTTTTAACGATGGAAATAGTAGAAAATTACATTTTCAAGTTCCAACACGATGTTTTAGACCACGGTTCGACAATGCTGGTGATAACTCGTATGTACCTCTCAGTATCAATATTAACAATCTATTTAAGTAGTTTATATAATCAACCTTCATTTGTATTAACCATCTTTATATTAATTTATTTAGATTATATGAATTCTGTTCTTTAAAATTATCCATGCACATGATGTGTGTTCTCTACTTACACCTCTGCACTAGGGAAGGATCAATGAGCTAAAAATAACAGCACATACAGGACGTAATCATTTAGATTAAATATAGTAATACCAACCATCCACTGCATTACTATTACGCGTACGGTAAATCCCCCCCCCCCCCCCTTAGTTAAAAAATAATGTGAATATTGTTTTGACCTCATCTGTATGTATCACCATATTCAGGTCATATCAATAACACTACCATGAGCTCATCATCACATCTTAATTATCTGTAAGTGTCACCGGGTACAAGGTACGTGCACTACTATTGCATAAATCGCACCATGCTACCTAAATCGATTTCGAATTTTAAGTTTCAAATACACTATTAATGGAACATCTCTACGTCGTGAGTGACGTAAATATGACCGATAATGAGTCATGTAATACCAATCCACCTACCCCCATATCGAAAGCGCTGTATTAAAAAAGTTTATGACCGTAGCTGGCACACTCCACTAATCTTGGCAAAATGTTGTTGATCCATGCAAAGAGCAGTTGTATGGTAGCCTAAGGCTGCCAATGATGTATGAAGGGAATGGGAATGGGAACATGGACAAAATTCAAGTAAGGTTGTATGGTAGTTGGGTTAGATATCATCAACTATATGGTTGTTATGTTCAGGTTGGAACCCTTACAGTATATACATAAAATTGACAGTGATTCAGTGGCCTGGTAAGATAAAAAAGTAGGTTATATTTCCTGGTAACTAGTAGCTGAGCTATCATGGAATCAACTATTGGTTATTATTTCACTATTTAGTATGTCTATCAAAACATGCATTATTAAATGCACAATTTTTCTGGTCATGTGCAATAAAACGACTACCAAGTATTCCCGGTTGACTACCAATGTACCATTTTCAAAAAGTGGCACATATAATTTATCACCAAAAGGAACTTAGAGCTTAGTCCCCTCTCCCCTTACATGCCACCCACCCACCCACCCACCCACCCACCCACCCACGAAATAAAGATGAATATATACAAATGATTCAAATTTCATTGATAATGTAGAAGGTTATTGCACTATGGGAAGCCGTTCAGGCCAAAAGTATTTTTTTATTTTAGCTATAGTATTTTATATTTTTCGTACTTACAAACTAATTTTAACCGTTTATGTACTTTTATTCCATGGTTACATTATTTTAATTGAAATAAGTTTTCATTTATAATTGCACACAGACATGCAAATGCATTTTTGTACTCACGAGGTTTGTACTTCGTTGATTTTACATCTTGTTCACATCTGTGGAATCTAAACGTCAATTCGAATTGTGAGAAGAATCCCCGGGGAAGAATCCAACAAAATTTTTATTTTTCATCCAACAAATTTTTTTTTCGGACCATGTGCGCCCTCTGGTGCCTTTACCTTGGCATAAGCCACGTGATAAACGAACACAGCCCTTGATGTATTGCTCACCAAATTTCAACACCCTCTGGGTCAAGAACACCGAGGAGTAATCTTACTGTTTCTCTATCAGTAACTGCACCATTCTGTATACTTTTTTTTTACTGGGGACAATTAGTTAAATAGATAAATTGATAATGTATTACATAGGAAATCACAACAGACATGTGGACTAGTGGTTAAAGTAGTCGACTTCACAACATAAGCATGTATCACAGCTCCAGGTTTGATTCCCATTAAGATTTCAGAATTTCTTTTTTCTTGTCTGGTTATTAAATATATACATGCTTATTGTAACCAATGTAATCACAACATTGCCATGTGGACGAGTGGTTAAAGTAGTGGACTTCAAGACCTAAGCCTATGTCACCGTTTCGGGTTCGATTGCCATTAGAGTAGGACAATTTTTTTACGTACTAAGGGCCATTGATTATAAGTAGATAAGCGACTATGTGACATAGGGAAGCAAGGGACCAAAACGGCGTCGTGGGTCAAGTTCGGAACGCCAAATAGTTAGTGCACAGGACTGTCGTTTCCTACTCAAAACCTTTCGAAAACTTCGCCTGAGGGTAGTGAGGGTAGTGAGGGTAGTGCAACATCTAGGACTTCAAGTTAGACAATCTATGAGAAAGGCAGAAATTCTATACAAGGTAATAAAATGTTTAGTGGAGTCAGGTGAATTTGAACAGTCTGTTCTAGAGCGTTATCTGAGTCGGCTGAGATAGCAATTAAGAAAATGGAAATCTAAGCAAACTTGGAATTGAGAAAATTGGAAATAGAAATGGAGAGGGAGGAAAAAATGGAAAAGAGGAGAATAGAGGAGAAAGAGAGAGAAAGGGAGAGAGAGAGATTGATTTCGAAATGAGAAAGTTGCAATTGCAAGTGGAGTTAACAGGCAAACTAGGTCAGCCTGAGACAAATTCAAATTCGGATAGATTTGATGTCACTAAACATATTAAACTAGTTCCACCTTTTTTCGAGAGGGATATTGACAAATATTTCCTACATTTTGAGAAAGTTGCGGAGAGTCTTCATTGGCCTAGGCAATATTGGTGTATGCTTTTGCAAAGCGTTCTGATTGGCAAAGCTAGGGAAATTTATGTACAATTGTCAGTAGCACAAGCCTCAGATTATGATTATGTAAAAGGATTAATTCTCAAAGGGTATGAGTTGGTTCCGGAAGCTTACCGCCAGAAGTTTAGAGAGTGTGAGAAAGAAAAAGACCAAACTTATGTTGAGTTTGCTAGAACAAAAGAGCAGTTGTTTGATCGTTAGTGATAAGCTTAGACAACTAGTTTTGATTGAGGAATTTAAACGGTGTATACATGGTGACATTAGAACATTTCTTGGTGAACAGAAAGCAGACACGTTGGAAATTGCTTCTCGTTTGGCTGATGATTATACATTGACTCATACGAGTTCATTTACTCACAAACCATCTCAGTCCTTTTCCTACAGAAATAATACAGGAAAATTTAACTCCTCATTTCCATCACGAAATTTTCCAAGATATAATCAAGCTACGTATAAACCTAGTAGTAGTTCACAAAATTCTACTCCTAAACCAGCTTCCACTGATTCTAAGCCTCGGTCGTATACTGGTAAACGATTTGGTCCTGTTTGCAATTATTGTAAGAGAGAGGGTCATATAATTGCTGATTGTTATAAACTTAAGAGATTGCGTGAAAATCGGAGTAGTCAAAGTGAGTCTAAGCCCATTGGCTTTGTTACGTCATCTAAACTTAAGTCTAATAGTAGTAAAGATGTGTTTAACACAGTTCTTGAGGTTAAATCCCCAGTTGAGGTCAAGGTCAAATCTAAAGATAGCATTGTGGAGATTTTTGAACCGTTCATTTATGATGGTTTGGTATCATTGTCAGGTGATTTGTCTTGTGGTATTTTAGTCAAGATTTTGAGAGATACTGGAGCATCCCAGTCACTCATTTTAGCAGATACTCTGCCGTTTTGCGGAAAGTCATTTTCAGGTTCCAGAGTTCTTATTAAAGGAGTAAATTCAGTTGATTATAGTCCAGTTGAACTCCATAATGTGTATTTGTCTTCGGACTTAGTTTCTGGACCTGTGACCTTAGGTATTCAGCCTTCTCTGCCTTTTCAAGGAATCCATGTTATTCTTGGCAATGACCTTGCAGGTGACAAAGTCATTGTAAATCCAGTTGTGACTGATAAACCTTGTCTTAAACAGGAGCTAGACCCTGTCGAACAGGAATTTCCTGATTTGTATCCTGCTTGTGCAGTTACTCGAGCTATGACAAAGAAAGAGTCTGAAAGTCAGAGTTCTAACAGTGAAAGTTTACAGGAAAGTGATGTACAGGATGTTGTTGTAAATGATACATTTCTCAGTAAAGTGTTTGGTACAGACCATTCTGTTATTCCTTTTGGGTCTGAGCCCTCAAGTGAAACTCAATCTGACTCAAGTCAGATATATTCTAAGTCAAATCTTGTTAAGGAACAACGCAAAGATCCTGAAATTTTGCGCTTGTTTGATGAAGTTGTTGAAGAATCTGAAATTTCGGAGGATCCGATTTGTTTCTATACCAAATTTGGGATTCTTATGCGTAAGTGGAGACCGCCAGATGTTTCAGTAGATGATGAATGGGCAGATTATGTGTCAGAGTTCCGTACTAAACTCTTTAGAGCATGTGAGCTAGCCAGACGAAATCTTGTGTCATCTCAGAAATCTATGAAAAGTAGATATGATAACCATGCCACTAAACGCACGTTTGTGCCTAGTCAAAAGTCTTACTTGAAGTAAAGAAAGCTAAATGCAGCACAGCTCTGACAACTTACTCCAATTTGCACACACCCAGAAACCTTCAGATGTACTGGTTAACAATGGCTACCGAGTTTGTAGGACAGCAAACTGATTTATAATTCACAAAGTTCACAGAATACCAACTGTATTTCAAGTCCGCGGCACAGAAAGTTCGACATGTAGTTTCCAAACGAACAAGGTACTAAGACCAGTCTCGATAACATCGGCAATATCAAAGAGAGTTCCAAAGTCTAACTGTATTGAGTAAAACAGTCACTTCCTTAGCCAAGTACAGGTTTCTCAAAACTCACTAGCTGTGCTGCAACAGAAAAGTCCATGTGTTCTATGCGACTGCCAGGCTATTACTGTCCAGGCCATGCCAACCCAATACACAAAATATTCATGTCCCTGTAAGTGTATCTATTGACATGCAAATTAAAATAATTACAATTTCAAAGCAATAAGTAATTAGGCAACCTCAATGGAAAATTCCGTGACTCTTAAGACATTGACCGGTCGCAGAGGGGTCACAGAGAAAATTGCATCATCATAACACACCCCCTCTTGAAAAAAAGAAAGGTTTTCTCAAAAGTTTTCTTTGATAAACCTGAGGGTAGTGAGGGTAGACTATAGAATACAAAAACAATTTAATACCAAAACACATTTATATATTTTTAGTTATACTTTATTGACCTGTTTGAGTATATTAACAACAGAAAGGGAAATGAAACAATTAAAATATCAATGGAAGAAATGTATCACATTTATGCAAAAACACATAAAAATTGTCCAATCAAACATTTGCTTTCATGTCATGTGATCATGTCATTAGCAAATCACAAATCGACACAATCACACGAATCAAGTTCACCATGATTGGATCGCTAGCATTACACATAGTTTGAGACAAACAGTAGCAGGTATATGGTTACCGTAATAACATCCAATATGTACATAGATAAACACAAAAAACTTAAAGATTTCATAAACACCCATCACTCACACCAATGTTGTCTATTACAGTGATGAAAAGGACATCTTACATTGAACTATTTCGTCAGTATGGCTAAAATAACTGGATTAAACTCCATTTTTGTTGTACAATATCATAACCATATACAATGAACACAACACAAACAAGTACACCACAGAAATATTAGCACAACGTCCAAGCTTTCAAATAGTTGCCAAATTCTAACATTATACCACTTAGATGATCTTGGATACATCATTCAGGAAATACAGTAGTAATGCAGTATTCCACCGTATGACAACCAAACTTACAAATATTGGAAACTTATAAAACTAGTGGAGATCTTCAAATAAAAATTCATAAACTTTTGACTGAAGGAATTTCCAACTTTGTGTTTGGATCAAAAGTTTTAATCTGATAAATTAGCGGATGTATGTCAGATAAACAAAATGCCTGTCTCATTTAAATTGTCACTAAAACTAATACGTACATTGCTTTTAAATTGAAGTATATGATTTCTTAACATACTTAAAATGAACAATTCATGACTTTATTAAATATTGGTAGGCTTCTAATATTGGTTTCTTATTTATCTATCTTTTTCAGGAAGGTAACTGTCCATGTTCTGTTGCTTGCATTACCATGTTACTATGTCATATACACAAGTGAATATAGGTTTGAAAGTTTCAATTTAGTATACACACCAAATAGAAATACCATTTTGAGTACATTGTAATGCCCTTAATGACACTGAATGAGTGTGACAGGTTCATATTGTTTCTAAATTGTAGGATACCAAACTTTCTACTTGGAGAATATATGGATGATATTTGATAATATAACATTACATGACAAAGCCATATTGTGAAGCCCATCAGCATTGCAGTAAAAAACAACACGTCATGAAGCTTACACTTGTATAAAAACAACATCTACATTTTAGGTTAGTTGTTACATGATGAACCTTTACATTACTGGAGGGTCCCACTAACAATGAAGATACCATGAGGCGATGTCACAGTACTAGTAAGACAATGAAATAGACTAGAAACAGATTATAAACACTGAATTACTTGTATTACCTACCATCTTATCACCAGTGTGTCATCACAACTTTTCTTCACATTTTCAGTGGCATCTTTAAACTACCTTTCTTTGCCAAAAAACTTTCAAATTCTCTTAAAACTTTACAAACTAAAATGCATGAAAGAAAGTCATACAGAGTGATACAATTATTAGTCTATTACATTTGTCTATGAATGTTCTCAATCATCCAGGTATGAGGTTAATATGAAGAAATTACAATATATCCTACTGTTGTTTTCAGTGGCAATTACAGCTTCACGTCTATAATAGACATTTCTTCAGGTCAACAAATAAAGTGTATTAAATCATGTCAGGATGAAGTGGGCTGAACCATTGGAGAGGAGGGTAAGCTGTCAACCATCCCTCACTACATGTCAATAGATCAAACAACTGAAAAACAGGCAAGTTAGAGACTCCCTCTCATCCTTGTCAAATGGATTGAAACCTGTGTATGAGCGGAATGGGATTGCTGGCTCATTAAGAATGTTGCATCCATATATGGTTGAGTGAAAACAGATTGCTTTGTGTTGTGTAAAAAATGACAGTGCAGTGGTTAACAACAGACAAAGAATGTAGATTGAAATACTCAATATTTTGAGGTGGTGAAGATTTCTGACAAAATTCAACTCTATTAATATGGTTTTGATTTTGCATATATTTGTGGTGGTCACTTCACAGCACACATTAAAGTGTGACAGATTTCATCAAAGTATATCACAGACACCACTGCAATCATTTTTTTTTACAAGCTTGTTCGACTTGCATAACAATTTAGATTATTCTTTGCTAGTTATTTACTGTACATGACAATATAATACAAACAATCCTAAATGTACACATCTAGATCTGTCATTGAAATTCCCTTCTTTTTTGTCATTATAATGACCTCTGCATTTCTTTCTGATAAACACAAAGCTCACTGTGAATCATCACAAAAATCAAGTTTTGAATGTGAAGTTTTTGTTTGTCAAGCCGTACAGCCACGGTTTCTTTTTGGCTGTTACGTTCATGGTCAGACAGGAGGTTATGACCACAGACCCTAAATAATTTCATGTATGATCTATGGTCAGACAGGAGGTTATGACCACAGACCCTAAATAATTTCATGTATGATCTATGGTCAGACAGGAGGTTATGACCACAGACCCTAAATAATTTCATGTATGATCTATGGTCAGACAGGAGGTTATGGAGAGATATGATCAATATTTGTCTATTCATTTCACATGCTTGAAAGAATACAATAATGCCATATTTTAACCCAAACGTCATCCCACAACTTATAATTTGTCCCTTTAATGTCAGAAAACAGTCGTCTTCTCTTAAAAGTGATACTTGTAGAAACTATAATGATGTTCCGTGTCAATATTGACACTTGTCTGAATAATGTGGTTTGAATTATTTAAAGAAAGAGAAAGTCTGATAATGTAGCAATCTTTACCAGTCATTGTCATGAAATAAAGACCAATGTAATTTTTACTAACTTTCTTACATAACATTTTGGCACTTGTTGGGAAATTCAATATTTTACATTTACAAACAAGCACAATAAGCACATTATATCCCAATCTGATTAAAATCTGATGTAGTGTACCCGTCGCGATTTCTTTTTGGCTGTTACGTTTACTGTCATTTGTTCTCTTGTGAGCACTTGTTACATACATCTGACACAATACCATAGGTTTTCCCAAACCCAATCTCGTAATTATGAGTAACCAACCAGAATCCGTCTTACAATATAGTACACTCAATGTTCGAAAATTGAAAGAAAGAGAACCACCAAACAATAACGATACCATCATTGTCTGAACTCTCTGCTCATGCTTTTTTCGCATTACACGTTTTCATTAGTTGAGTGAATTCACTCAGCACGCTCGTGTGGCTTGGGAAAACCTATGGTATTGTGTCAGATGTATGTGATGCACACTCACAAAAGAGCAATGACAGTAAATGTAACAGCCAAAAAGAAACAGTGTCGTGTACACTACATCGGATTTCAATCAGACTGATTATATCCATAACTGTTTGAGTACAACATATAAATATTATCACATAGACAAATACATATGTCTGGAAGTTAATCTACGTAAAGACAGTACGCTGGGTTGTTTTTTTGCATTGACTCTTAAGTTGATAGGTGAATAGAATTTCTTACCAACTTTGTTCTATAAAATACAGTCATCACCTGAAACCCTGTTTTCCTAATTAAACTTGAACACCCCTACATCCCTCCAAATTTGGTGTGATCTGGCAATTTCTCAATCGTAGATCATTCCATTTGGTAGAGAAACAGGGGTGTAAAAGTCTAGGGCTGACTGACAGATACTCCTTATTACACTTCACTATCACAAAGATTCAAATATGGTGCCATAAGCCTGCTGCTATGGTTACCATGTATTTAGTAAATTCATCCAATATGTTGGCATGGAAACTACAAATCTTGAATGGCAAATTCACGTTCCCGTTTTCCTCCATTGTTTCCGAAGTCAGTAAATTATAACTTTAATCAGTGGTTGATCATACAATACTTTCCTTGCAACCAACTGGACACAACACACAACATCATCTGTTACGATGCAGTGCAGGCAACCAGGAATTCAGAGTAAGGGCCATCTGTCATTGTTATGGTGATGTGCATGCAGCCAGTAATTCAGAGTAAGGGCCATCTGGTGAGGCTACAGATTGGAATATTGAGATGAATGCTCTCTTTCCTCCTTCTTCCACCAACTGGAAAGAAATGAGAATGAAAATGGTTATGATGAGTTTATGTCTTGTTTATATTAGCAATCACACTCAAATACTGATTTTTGATTTCATTATTACACAAGACCTCAGAGAGTGTTTACATATCTTTCCATCCAAAAAACATAGGTATTTTGTTTTGACAGTCAGTTATAATTACCTGATGGTTGTAGAAATCCAAGGCAGCCACACAGAAATTCCTTTTGTCAATGTTTTCTAACTTTCCCATTCTGCCAATCACATGAGGTAAGCTGGGTGTATTGGTTAAAGTCAAATCATGATGGTAAACAGGTTGCATACTAACATGCATTAAAATAGGTCAATATGTCACTAGGTCAGAAAACGGGAGCTATAAACAAATACATATGTACAGTACCGTGTAGTATGAAATAAACCTATTAACTTCTATATCCTCCATCTTTATATAGATGCATGCAGGTATGGATGTGAGTGAATGGGTGCATGTGGTGTGTGTGTGTGTGTGTGTGTGTGTGTGTGTTTGTGTGTGTGTGTGTGTGTGTGTGTGTGTGTGTGTGTGTGTGTGTGTGTGTGTGTGTGTGTGTGTGTCTGTGCACATGTGTGGTTGTGGGTGTATGGGGTGTCATACTTTGCCATACAAACTAATAGTATACAGACTAACTATACAAGTAAAGGATACAGAGCACATATCCACATATTGGTAGATGAACTGATGAAGAAACATGTCAAACTCCATATTGCCATGGATACTGGTGTACGTTGAGTGAAATTAGAGAGTGACAACATGACCCAGTCTCTAACAAGAACAGTCTGACCATGCTGATGTAGTTTGCTGAACACCTACAATAGAAATACACATAGAACATTTGTATTCACTGTACTCTGTAATCAGATTGTAACAAACTATCAATGATATTTTCAAACTGGAGCCAGAGGTGTTGTATAATTACTGTATACACTGTGGGCCTCGTTTTATATGACGAGGAAATAAAGCTGAACTAACTAAAATCATATTTGTCATATATCTAAACTCTCTAATGTTGTGTGAAAGTGTGAAGAATTTGGTTTCAAAGTATGAAGACAAACCAGACAAACAAAGGTAACTGGATGGTCTCTCAACAAACTCAACTCATTACATGTAGGTTGCTAACACTCACACTACAACATGTACTTTCAACCATTCACAGATCACCATCAACTCAGCAACCAAGAAACAACTTATATTAGGCCAAAAAAATTGTGTGGTTCCGATTACGCTCAATGTTAGAATAGGTAGATTTTTTTAATTTTTTAATTTGTCCTTTTTTCATGTGTGAGTGTCTAGTTCAGGTAGTTATGTTTTCCATTGTTTTCCATATGGTCTCTGTGTTTTACTTATTGGTTTCTTCCCATCAGATGTACAGCCACTACAGATTGGAAGAAAAGTTTTATATTGTCTTTTTAATTAAGTTGATGTCAGTTTATGCATCTACTATTTCTTGTGAGATTTCACAATTTTTGCAGTTTTATCATTTTTGTCTCGAACATGTAAAAAAATGTTTAGGGTCGTCAGTGAAAAACTAGGTGCGGTCGGGTAACTGGAACCAAACAATCTTTTTTTTAATGCCTAAATGACAAACTGACTAAAACTATTACCTTAAATACAACCCTTGCCATGAGTTGTGGATGTGGTTGTTGACTGGATAAAAACTCTCCGATTACTTTGTTCATGATATCCTGTGCTGGGAAGAAATCTATAAGGAATGTGGGTAACATGCGAGCAACCACTCTAGCTTCTGATGGGAAACCTTTCCGTATTCTACAACAAATGATAAATTAAATATTGTTATTTGATGCACTAATGTAAACAGAATCACTAACACCTAATTATTGTTCTTTGCATTTCCACATCTTATTTACATATGACACACTGATTATGTATTTCAAATTAGCAAGGACTGTCAAAGTATACTATCACACAAAAAGTCACAACAAACAAATCCACTGATAATACAACGGGTAACACTGAAGTAAAACATTTTCTCTATGTGCTACACTCATTTATAGCATTCATATTACAACGAGTGACACCAAATTAAAGCACTTTCTCTATGTGCTACACTCATTTCTAGCATTCATATTACAAAGAGTAACACTGAAGTGAAGCACTTTCTCTATGTGCTACACTCATTTATACCATTCATATCAACTGTAAAAGTATACTGTTTCAATTGGTTTATTTACAAGCCTAGCATGTGGCCTTTCTAATGTGATCAATTAGCAAATGATACATTTGCTAATTCATCACATTAGAAAGGGATACAGAAAGTACTTTACTTTGGTGTTATGGGTTGTATCATGCAATGTTTCTTAACTATATATCTCAAACTATGCAAGTTTGAAGTAAATCATACTTGTCTATTTCTTCAAGAAATCAAGACAGGTAAAGGCCTGGCACCTAATAGTCATGTGACTTTATAGAACTACTACTATTGGTCTATTACTATATTCATGACACTTGTGCTGACTCACCTGTCAAAAAGTGCTGTGACCCTTTCCATTGCAATCAACAACTTTTCTGGATCATGTGATGCAGTATGTGGCTCTGATTGGTTACCACTCTCTAATTTCTTTTGTTCCCTTTCTTTAGCAGTGTACATGCATGTTAACATCAAACCCAGGGCTGACATGGCTCGATGTGTTGACGCCATACATAGTCTGTCTACACTCGCCTTAACAATGGCATCACACTCACTGGTTGTGAGCACTCTGGCTAATACAAGACGCTCCATACCCCGTATTGCGGCATGATACACTGCTGATGATATGGCTTCCTCTGAACCAGATACCATTGTCACACAAATCTAGGAGTTAAAAAAATGTGTCAGTAAATACCCACCTTATCATACAAATATCATCATCTAATATTTTCTAATTCAGCATCAATTTACAAATAAATATCATTTTTATGAATCCAGTCTAAGATAAGTTTATATACTAGTATGGCAAAAAGTTTTGGAAACACAAATTAAAAAATAATATTTTTGTTCAAATATTTTATATAGGAAAATCCTACAGTTTTAGTACAAATTTTAATTTGAGAATTATTTCTATGAATCCAGTTTAAAATAGAGATACAAAGAGCCAAAAATTTACGACAAAGACAACATTTTAGTTCAAATATTTATGGCAGGAAAAATGTTGAGATTACAGAGGGAAAACTGGAAGTAAACAACATTGTAGACAACTGATTACATAAAAACCAACCTGTATAATATTATAGGTGAAATCCATGTCCTTGATGTGTTCTACATAGTGTTCAATTAGATAAAAAGATGTAGCTAACATCGCCAACATATGTTTCAGACTGACCACACAATTTATTCTGTAAGGAGAGATTGACATACGTCATGTTACTCAAAAGACCAGGACAGTAATACAATGATTAACACTGAAGTAATAAAAGCACTTTCTCTATGGGCTACACTCATTTATAGCATTCATATTACAATGAGTAATACTGAAGTAAAGCACTTTCTCTATGTGCTACACTCATTTATAGCATTCATATTGCAACAAGTAACACTGTAGTAATCACAATCATTGTTGAAACCAATATCACCATGGTTGTTATCACAAACACTGTTGAAACTGATATCACCATGGTTGTAATCACTGTTGAAACCGATATCACCATGGTTGTAATCAGAATCCTACCAAAACCCTCTTCAATACAAAACAGTCCACTATGCTAGTCAGTAGATCTCATAAGATACACACATAATGATGAACAAAGGTATTATAGAATGGGTTTAATTTCAGTTTTGAAATTTTATATTTGCATGCTTTTCCACAATCTTGTGTGAAGTATGTGAATAGTGTAGCGTATACTTACTGTGCAAGGGGTGCCAGATTTTTGACAAGATATTCTGTAACAACTGGTACGAACACACCAATATCTTCAATAGTGTTAGATTCTAAAACGTACAAAATGCCCTGTAATGCTGCGATACGACACGGTAAATGTACACTGCGTAGTGTCACTTCTAATAACTTACTCACTTTCTCTGATATTGCACTATCCTGGAAACAAATAAAAACAGTAAAATATTCAATAACATATAAAAACCAGGTCATTCTCAATACCTTAAAAAACACTTTCAATTTACATAATCAAACATATTTATGTGCCTTCAATTTTCAATACAAGAAAGGTTAGTTTATAATACACAAAGTCAAATTCATTGTCATTTTTACCATGTCTATGAATTTTAATGATTATCACATAAATACGTGCAAATCTTCACCTGTGTGACATCAAACAGGTCAAATCAAAAACCTGAATCACCTCTGTCCTTCCGGTACAGAACTTTTTTCTCTCAACTGTTCAGAATAATTTGCTTCTGCAATTCTATGCTACATGTTATGTTTTTTTTTTCAGTTTATTTTTACTTACCATCCCTAAAACTGCAGCTGCTTTACAAATTCCTGGAATGATGTATTGGGTTAATAATTCATCTTCAACTGGGTGGTTCTTTTGCACCTCTAGGAGAGTGTCAAACATCCATTCATACTGAGCATGCTCAGTAAATACGTCTGAAATGGACAACACCTGTTTGAAGATAAACAGAGATGGAGTGAATTTATTCTGTGTATTTCTCAATTTGTTGCTATGTGATTGGTCAGCTGTTCAACCAAATATCATAATGTTGAGAAAATAGAACTATGTGGACTTTTGAAAACATCAGTAGAACAAGAAGAATATGTGAACTGTTTAATTTACAGCAACTGGAAAATGAACTCCATTTTTGTCTTGTATGCCCAGCTTATTACGAGTTAAGAAAGAAATTCCTATCATCCTTTTTCTACGAATTCCCGACAATGACAAAATTCACTTCTGTGTTCACAAAACCCTCATACTTTGGTGAGTTTGTCCAAATTCCTGTTTTATAGCTTCAAAATGAGAAATAATATACTTGAATCTGTGTTACTTTATTTTGAAATTTTGAGGCACACTTAACATAGCCTGCAGATTATTCTTTTTCTATATGTTGTCTATTCACTTTGACGACTTGTATTAAGGGCTGGTGGCCTAAATTACAGAATAAATCATATATATATATATATATAATCATAAATGTTGAGAAAATAGAACTATAGCACATTATCTCATGAAGTATGATTGACATAGGACACACAAATTAACGAAATAGGACACACAAATTAATGATATAGGACACACAAAACAATGACATAGGACACACAAATTAATGACATAGGACACACAAAACAATGACACTGGAGAAAGATGTCAAACCAAAATCTGACTTTAACAGGGGCATACGCATACATTATGTAGATGTGTATGTGAACATCAGTGACACAAATCTATGACATAGAACACCTGGTCCAATAATGTTGACAGTGATGACACAAATCCATGACATAGGACACACAAATCTATGACATAGGACACACAAATCTATGACATAGGACACCAATAATGTTGACAGTACTGACACACTTACAGATTTAGCAGTTTCACAGAGTAACATCAACGGTGTTTTAGGTGTAGCATATGGTGTCATCCATTGACCATACAGCTCTAGTAGGAACATCAAACATGAATGAATGTCAAGCTTCCCAGGAGCATTGGAAATATTGGCAAAGACTCCTTCTTCAAGTTCCTGTGGTACTTCAGCCACTGGGGATGGGAGATTGAGTTGTGTACCAAGAGAAGGTATTGAAATCTGTGGATAAAACATGATTGAAACGTGGGTCATGGATACTGTTTCAACAACATATGAATTCAATTAAAGTTTTGGGTTCTTGACAAAAGAAACATTTAAAATAATGTTTCTTCAATTTTCCTTTTTTTTCATATGTTGAGCTTTTAGATATTCCAAACATCACATCACATAGAGATTCACAAGTAGAAGTCTTGTAAAAATTATAAAGATGCAAATTTTTGTGTTTTTGTTACATGCAATGAGTCCCAAAATCTGTGAAATTTTAAGTTTCACTTTCTTCTCAAATTTGTACCAAAATGAAGGTGAAATTGGAAATTTATCAAATGTGATTCTAAATCTTACTAAATTTGTACAATATTAATTGTGAGATTTTGAGTCAACGTTTCTCCCAGCGAATTTAAGTAATGCTCCAAAATTGACTAACCTGGCCTAACTTGTAATCAAAGTCACCCATCTCTCTTTCTTGGTTGAAACACAGCAATGGTTTATCATCCCTGTAGAGATATTCCTGCTGACTGGTATGGTCAACTCTGTGGAGTAAAGTGAAGACATCAAGCGTTAATTCAAATCTTACAAATTTGCATATTACATCATACAGCACCTGGAGTATCAGTTATTTAACGCAATTTCATTTCAATTGCATAGCATATCTAATAAATCATTGGTAAACTTCAAATACTCATTCAGTCTACATAAACAGATTTTAATAGTTGTAAATTGCTCTGAACTGAATATCTTGTCACTACACTGCCTAGCAGTTAAAGCCAGCAACCAGAGATTTTACAAAGCCTATTGACTTGAACTGGTAACACGTTACTTCACAGGTAATTACAACTTTGTTCATGTGAAAAGAACTCCAAATATGCTTATAGCTAAAATGATGTAGGCTTGGTGTTTCACTCATGGGAGAGTACGTTTTTGACACAACGATAAACACATTTCAACTATAGACTAACAATAACAGAGACACAACTATACACAGCAGGATCCATTGTCCAATCACATTGAACACTGATAAGCATTGCTATTCTTTCACAGTGCAGTAAAAACAGGCTTCTAATGAAAACATTATACATTGACTTGATGATATTAATGGCTTCAATTGTTACTTTCAAACTGATAATCAACATGTTAATTTGACTACTTCTACATCTCTACTGTGCACAGCACCTATATATGTATTTGTTTTTTTGCATTTGAAGTTGTCTGAGGGTGTGTGTAATGTCACATGAGAGAAACACCAAGCCTACATCATTTTAGCTGTATTACTACTGAACTGATAATAGTTTGAAATAAATATCAATGCACACTTCAGCAGTAGTTAAGATATTTTAGTCATTCATGCAAATGAGAATACACATGTTGAACTGCAAAACAGGAGTTACAAATATACATGAATGAGTACCTACCTCTTAGCCACCATTGCCTTTATGTCCATTTCAATCTCATCTCTCAAGGCACTTAGTTTTCTTCCTGTTGGTGTTTGTAGGAATGGCAGTTCTTTGTGCCTTGTTACAACTTTGTATGTGCTGTTAGTAGGATTACCTGCTTCTGGTTTCATTAATGTACGTATCAATAATGCTGTGATAGCTTTGACTGCCAGACATGATGACTGCGTTCTTTCAATGTCCTCCTAAAAAGACACAATATGTCAATTTTGACCCTACATCTCAAGCTCCATCTTTCATGTTTTGTCGTATTTCACGTGAAATCATTACTGGTATGTAAATTATACAACTCTTCAATTCAGGGCTAAAGTCACATAAATTGCTAACCTACCTCAACAGACATCTCATCCATCATTGGTGGTGCACTAAGTACTCCAAGTAAAGCAGCCCATGTTTCTTCAAATTGTTGTCTTGATGTCCATCCTACAAAGTAAACAACAATAACAACAATTCTTCATTTACATACTTGTATATGTCAAAACTTGTTTTTCAACAGTATATTCAGCTATTATTTCAATTCTGACATACATTCTGTTTCCAATTTCAATCTTCCTCATCACTTCTTAGACTTAATTCATTCATCTCTGATCTGATCATGACAAACCAAATACGAGCTACATGTATATAACATCTTCAGAGTACCAAGGCAATTGAAATCGCTCTAACCATTTTGACTTTGATAATTCATTCAAACAAACACATAGCCCCTCCCCCACACATACATGTACACACACACCACTCCCCACCCCCCACCCACCCCCACACACACACATACACACACACACACACACACACACACACACACGCATGCACACACACATAGAGTGGTACTAAAAACAATCAAAGCCACACAACTAAGTATTTGTGTACCAAATTCCACAGAAATTGTAACTTACTTATGTAGGTGCAAAAGTTGTAGTTTCATAATACAGAAAAGAGGGTATAAAATTATTAGTAAATTTGAAAGTAGAAATGAAAACAACCTACCTAAAACATTTACTCTGTAGACAAACTCTCTTAATACTTCTTTATCTTGTAAATACTCAACAGGTAGAGGTGGTAACTTAGTTTGTAACTCTCCCCCTGGTGTTGGCATCCAGCCCATTTTCCAGACAATGTGGGGGGTCCTAGCATAACTATTAACCAATGGCAATCGAGCTAGTCCTACTACCAGGTTCCTGAGTGTGGGTGCAAGGAATGCTGGGACAAGAGTATTCTTGAGACGTCCATGACTGAGGTGAGTTTGCAAACACTCAACCAGTTCAGAGATGAGGTCACAGGCTTTGATTACTGCTAGAAATTCTGTAATGCAAAGAAATACATGTACATGCAGGAAGTGTTACACCTTTATATGCATTAACATACATGTATTTGGAATGCTTTCTTTCTGAATGGTGAACCAACCCAAATTGACCGAGGGCTTTTATCAGGAATGCTAAATAAATCTATAAAATAGAACTGAGCGAGATTGAGAGAAACAGACCTACTTTGATTGTGAGAAGAACACAGTCAAAAAAAGGACATATATGATGTAACACTTACCTGCCATATTCAAGAAAGCAACAATTTCATCCAAAGAAGAATTGATCAATAAGTAATAAATTTCTACAATTTGTCACTACTTATAAATTGTACTTTTGACTTCTATAATCGTGCATGGCTGATGTTCTGTGTTATGTAACCATGGTAACATGTGTGAGTGTGTAATGATAGTGAGATTTATCTGACCTAACAGTTTGTCTTTATTGTGATTACTGAGGTAAACTTTACAATTTTAAACAGAATCTCATCACAAGTAGGTAGTTTTAGCACAGCTTGTGACGGGCAAACTCAGATTTTTGAAAGAACTGTGTTGCACCATAGACAAAGAAAGAGCTTTCTCAAATGTCTGTGGTTGTGTGCCATGCATATTTCAAACTTGAGCATTTAAAGAGAAGCTATTTCCTGTTGCAATATATTGGCGACAACACAAAACATGAACCAACATATAAATGATTAAACAGATAAATGATGTAACAGAAAAGAAACACAAACAGCCACAAAGATGTACAAGACTTTATACTTTTTCCAAATAAATGCATCCACTACACTAAAATTTATTAGAGGAAATAGCAAAAGTACTTTAAATGATGCTGTCTAGATAACAGAGATAGAGTAAGCATAGACAGAGTTAGAGCTGCTACAAAGTGTGCCCTCTGTAGCAAGTATGTTCTCTAAATTTGGGGCAAGATAGGGCAGACAGCATCCTCTCCGAACAGCACAAAATTGACAGTGTGCATGGCAAGAGTGTTCTCTAAATTTTGAGCAAAATAAGGCAGAGAGCATCCTCTCTGAACAACACAAAATTGACAAAACAATTCATATTAATATAGTTTTTATTTCATTCAGATGTAAAGCCATTACGAAACAACTTGGATGGTTCTTTTAGTATCTGATAATGAAATTTACATGTGTAACTCTGCCTTGTGAGAGGATGCTATTTATTGGAAAGGAGCTTTGCTTTAACTTTAATTCTTTCTTTGGATTGATACTGGAATGCACTGCAAATGCAGGGAAGGCAAGGCACAGGTCAACATCATGCATACATATGTATCCATGGCAACATGCTGCAACTAACCATGGAGATTGGTCAAGGGATAGGATGGGATGGGATGCTTTAATTTCAGAATGCATACAGCTACTGTTGAGATACTAAATCTTAACTTGTTAAAACATGTTTATAATCCCATTTCAATTCCATACCAACCCTTGAGTGCTTTGGTGTGATTTTCATACATGTAGCACGTCCCCACATGATTAATATAATTGTGGCAATCAACAGTTTAGAGATTAAAGAGAGGTTATACATGGGTAGATATAGACCCTAAAGGTTATATATGGGTAGATATAGACCCTGAATGTTATATATGGGTAGATATAGACCCTGAATGTTATATATGGGTAGATATAGACCCTAAAGGTTATATATGGATATATAAGGTTACACATGGGTAGATATAGACCCTAAAGGTTATACATGGGTAGATATAGACCCTAAAGGTTATATATGGATAGATATAGACCCTGAAGGTTACAAATGGGTAGATATAGACCCTGAAGGTTACAAATGGGTAGATATAGACCCTGAATGTTATACATGGGTAGATATAGACCCTAAAGGTTATATATGGATAGATATAGACCCTGAAGGTTACACATGGGTAGATATAGACCCTGAAGGTTACAAATGGGTAGATATAGACCCTGAATGTTATACATGGGTAGATATAGACCCTAAAGGTTATATATGGATAGATATAGACCCTGAAGGTGGAAGTTGCAGGTATATCACTAAAATAATGACTGAGCAGTAGTGAGGTCACTATTTGTTGTGTATATGCAAAAGTTCACTTTCTGGGTATATATATATATATAATTATATCAATCTACTGATTACTGAGTATAATATGCTAGATTTGGAAACAATAGGCACAAAAATTTGTAAATCAGCATCCCCACAGCTATTAGCATATGATGAAATGTCTTGTGTTTGGTACATTGCAGGGGCTACCATTTTGGGATATATGGCAAATTATGTCATGTTAACCAATCAAAGTGAGTGTCTTATAATGCAGGCATATTATGATGCCAAATAGAAGGAACTGTTATGAGGGACTCCATGCTTCATCAAAGTGGCTATGAAAGGATCTTTCTCATTGGTTGACAAGTGGGGGGGGGGGGGCATGCTACATATATAAACATCATGCCACTCTCTGTAAGTGTTTTTTGTGGAATTAAAATGAAATGAAACACTTTCAACAATGCAAGATACATAACAATGGAATCATTATTTTCTTTAAATTAACTTTTTGAGAAGTGTCATAAAGTATAGCCGTATCGTGATTAATGTCAATAAAATTCTTAGCTTTGAAAATTGGCATGCAGTTTGAAAACTTTTTTTTTGATTGGCTCATGCAAACAAATTTTATGACTATTCTATTTTTAGATGGGAAGGCATATACAAATTCTAAGCTGTATGCTGTTGCTATGGTTACATACCATCTCCTTCTTTTTCTCCATTTTGGGGTTCTTGACACGGGGACAATTCTATGCTTTCCCCTGCCAATACTCCCACTGGCGGTTAGAAAATAGCAATGAAGAAATGCAGTGAATGAAGGGGAGGAAGGGTACAAAATGTGACAGCAGTTAAGATCAAGAGATGTCGGAAATGACAAAGCAATGTCATTCTGAATTTACCCAAAATTATTATGCAAATTTGATAACAGAATTATACTGATCTATAAAAGCTATGACTGTCATTTTTACAGTTATTGGAGTTGACTTCCAGAAACAAAATCCACTCGGGTCTCAAACATTCATATTTATACAACAGAAACTATACAAGCCTGAAATAACAAACACGGATACAGTGTGGTGTCGTAATCTGGGCTGTGAAGACATTTTTCCATCATGTCATTTTAAGGGAAGTTGTGTACAGTGTATATTAGGTATTACACCAGAAATGACCTTATTTTGTTCAACTTATTATCCCCATTTAAAGACACCCTACTTCACATACATGCCTGGGTATATAATATACATTATTGCCTGGCTATGAGGCCACTAGTAGATATCTATTACTCTGAGGGCTGTTATGTAGCAGCTATTCCCCTAGGCTGAAAGCTGAGGGAAATATTTGCTACATGACAACAGTGCAAGAGGTGATATGATGTCTACTAGTGCCCAAATAATGTCAGGCAATAAATGTTTTTATATCACACCACATTCTGAGGAACATATCACCAGTGGGACTCCCATACTACATGAATAGTGCCCTAGGGAAAAAAGAATATGTGCCTGCTCTATTCAAATTGAGGTCACTATGGGTCACTAGTCCATACCATTTGACACTATCTTAGCCAATCACTGATGGCTGTATGAAAATGTTATGATTTGTCTTCAACACACTAAGTGTAAAATAACAACTTCCTTGATCAGAAATGCATAAAATGTTGGGTAAATTCAAAATTCAAAATATCCATTTGAAATAATTTATTGCAACCACTTTTAATCACTAGGACATTAATGAGATTTTCATTGAATTGGTTGTAGAATAAACACTGAAGTAATAAATAACACACAATATTGAAGTACTGATCACCTGACAAAGATTCATGCATATTTTATGCAAATTCAGTGTAACAACAACCAATCAACTGTTATCATTCTTACCTCCAGTGAAGATATGGTTGACACAGCCAATAGCTGAACAGACCCAGCTGACATTATCTTTGGAACCCATGATGTTGAATATCTGTGTATTTTGTAATGTTTTAGACAAGCATTCCAAGGCTGTTGACAGATGTTCAGATGATGGTAACATGTCTTGGAGAATGTACCAGCTGATCACCTGAAATGCACAAGATAAAAGTCGTGACAATAACTCACTCTAAAATCCATCCTAAAATCATACAACACAAGAATATTGGAAGCTCTAAGCTGGCCTCTGTTGGGTCTTCCTTCAACAACATTTATACATAAGAATACAAAATTAATACTGCTGCAAAATATGCTCAGCTATCTGACATATAACGTTTGAAGTTAAGGTGGCGGTAAAGGCTAGGGCGTCAGTTGAATTTGCATATAAAAACTTCATAAAAACCTCGAAGCAGTCACTAGAAACTATTTTTCTAAAAACCAAGGACTACAAAACATTTGACAAATAAACTATATCAAATAAACAGATTAACAGTACCTCTACACACAGCACAGCAAATCGTCCAACATACGGCTGAGAGTCAGTAGGAATGAAACACTCCAATGGTAGACCTGGTAAACTAACTAGGTACTTGACAAGAGCTGCTGCCAGATTAAACACCATCTCAGACCAAGACGGTTCTTTGAAGAAAGTTTCCAACTTTGTTCTGTATTTCTGCTGTGAGGATTCATTCAAGACTGACCCAAGAACTTCATGTGGTGTTGGTAGCATATTCACTATGTTATTAATATGTCTGAGTAACGTCAGCTGGGCTGCTTGCAGTAATGGATCCACTCTGGCTAACTGTTTATCTTGTTTCTTTGCCAGGGCTGTTGAAGAATCTCTCTTGATTGTCCAGGCAGTCGACACAGCTTTCTTTGCTGCTCTAGTCTTCTTCACTCCTAGTGCAATACAATCCTCCAATATCGACAAATCAAATTCCTGAATGCGAGAAGATAGAACAGAAGAAAACATACTGTAAACATTTTTAGTTCAAACAATTACTAAAGTAGCAAAGTATTTTCTATATGCTTGCTATTCCATGTTCTATACCATTAAAAATGTAAGATAAATACACCACTGGTAAGGTGATGTCAACCATAAACTAGGAATTAATGTCACAACTACAGACATATTTTTAAAAATCATTAAAGTTCTATATTACTCAAATCTGAATCAAAAAGAAAATGGTAACATAGCAACCAGTACTCAACAGCTGGTCGAACTTAATCTTCATACCATTCCAAGACAAGCGCATGATCGTAAATGACAATAGCTGCTACCTTCTGTATGTGACAGGACTTGATTTCTTTGACAGAACTGGAGAACCACTGATGAAGAGGAACTCATGTCTCTTTGAAATATTTGGGTTAGAAATGTATGGTTTACAATGATATTATTTATAGTAAGAACCTCGATGTAAAACTCAAAATAGTTCCTGTACATGTAATCATTGATTCATAATCTACAGTGACCTCGACTTGACCTCAGTGACCTCGACTTGACCTCAATGTCCTCGAATTGACCTCTTACCTCTGTCATCATGATTGTCAGTATATCGGAATATTCCAGTTTGTGTAACATCAGTGAACATTCCCTGGCTGTGCTTGTCTGACTAAAACAACACTCTCTGACCACTGACATGTACCATTCCTGTAGGGATAGATCCATATCATTAGAAAATGTCAAACCCCTGAAGGCATTTTTGAAAGATTTTGGTTGGCAGCCATCTTGAAAAATGACCGCCATATTGGATTTTAGAGTGGCTAGTGTTCATTTCTAACTTGAAGGCAATCATTTCTAACTTGAAGGCAATATACAATGTTTGTACCCCATATCATGCTTGTATCATAAAGTGAACAATTCTGGCCAAAAATCACTCTTGTTCACTCCACTTTGAAAAACATGTTAAGTCACACAATGTTGATTGTCACATTAACAGCCTTCTCTGCTACAAGGAACAGGTCATCAAATTTAGGGTGTTTTGGAGCATAATCTAAATGATGCTGGGACTAACTTTCCTAACAAAAGCTCTTTTGGCTCATTTTTTATGTGCGCCCTCAAAACTGTTGTGCAAGCTTCACAAGTAATAACAACGCAATTGATAAAGCCACCTGGCAGTATACTCCATATCCCAAACACTGATGTCAATAGCTGTTTATATAAATATAAACTAGTATCAAACTAACCTTATTGACATTAGCCTTGGCTACAAATCCCTGTGTATCTGATGGTGATGATGAAACTGGAATATCCTCTCCATTCAGGTAACACTTCAATCTCTTTAGTAATGATAATAACCTGGCATACCTGTAGATGAAAGTACAACTCAATGTTAGTATTAAGATTGAATAACATACACAAGATTGTGTTTACTAGAGACTGCAGTCAGACTGCTTGTTTTAAAACTTGAACACAATCATTACAGCATTTGTTACTATCTATATGACAGTTTACAACCATTGCAGAACTTACATGTATCTAGCATTTGCTATCTATACGACAGTTTACAACCATTGCAGAACTTATTTAGCATTTGCTTATATCTTGGCAACTAGTTCTAAAGTTACACAATTATTACAGAAATTATCTAGCACTCCACAACAGTCTACCAGGAGTGGGCACTTGAAAATTTCTTTGACCATGCTTTCCAGTCTACAGCTTGTCAGTCTAAATAATAGATTCTACATTTGTTGCATCACACGTAGCACATTATCTGTGTGTACAATATACGGTGGCCCACAGGTGACACACGAACAATAAATTTATCTGTGTGTACAATATACCATGCTCATATTGAGAACCTACCTCTTTGTAAGTCCACTGTTTTCCATATACTGCGTTAACTTATCTAGATCTTCTACCGGTATCTGTGATTGGCATTCTTCAACACTCTCAGCCAATAACATCTCAATACGCCTACAGGCAGCCATATCACACTGTCTGGCTAAGGCATGGTGGTAGGTCTTCAAGAATTTGTCAATCAACAAAGTCAACAAGGCCCCAGACTGTGATAGGTGAATTGGTTCTAAACATCGTAGTGTTTGTTTCACCATGCTTGGATCAGTGGAGAAACTCTCACATCTTAGATGTAGTGCTTGTATGAAAAGTCCACTGGCTGCTGAGTTGCGATGAATTGCACTATACATGAAGACACAGTTACTGATATTAGAATGTTGTTAAAAACTTTGCATCAAGGTTAGATAAAGTACTTTCCTAAATTGTGATAATAGCCAATTTGCAGTCCAAATTGATCATGCGCAGGTGCAAAGGACTCTAGATATATTAATTTGTATAATAATCTGGTATAATTGGAAGGACAGCCTTCCTCCAATGGTCAGGGTGACCAAGACAAAGTTTGGGAAGAGACAGACATCACAAAAATCTCTACCTCTAAAACTCTGTTATCAAAACTACACATGCAGTATATATCTCAATCTCAAACTTTGTAAAGTTCATGCTAAAACACAGTAACACTCACATTTAAATATACCTCACTCTCAAACTCTTTTGTCACATGTGACCTATACTGCACTCTCAAACTCTGTATCATTTAACCTCAACTTATTCTCAGATCCTACAGCTAACTTCAAACTCTGTCAATCATTAATGATATGTATAAATACCTGATGAAGTCTTGTACTGGAGGCTCATGGGATAGACTGATGATGTCATTAACATGATTTATTATCAGCCAGGTCATTGGTTCAGCATCCGTCAAATTTTCACACTGGAGGAATGATAAATTATAAAATATAACAATTATCATTTTGATTAATACATAATGTATAAATGATTGTGATGATACTTGACTGTCCATCCTGGTAGGAAAAGATCTTTTCTTATTCCTGGTTGGAAAACATGAAAATTCCAATTTCAGAATATTTGTCGTATCTGGTTTGTCATAATGAACATGTAATGTATGCATCCAGGCATTATATATCTCATATACTAATGTTAAAATCAAACTCCAACCATAATTGATGGCTACTTTGTAGTGAAACTGACAGTGAACTACAACCTAGCAACAGTGAACTATGACCTAGCAACAGTGAACTACAACCTAGCAAAAGTGAACTATGACCTAGCAAGTGAACTACAACCTAGCAACAGTGAACTGCAACATAGCAACAGTGAACTACAACCTAGCAAGTGAAATGCGACGTAGCAACAGTGAACTACAACCTAGCAAAAGTGAACTATGACCTAGCAACAGTGAACTACAACCTAGCAACAGTGAACTACAACCTAGCAAGTGAATTGCGATGTAGCAACAGTGAACTACAACCTAGCAATAGAGAACTACAACCTAGCAACACCTACCACATAATCACAGAAGAGTATTAGTCCTCCTTTTCTGACAATCTCACCACAGCAATATTTCTGATTGCCAAACTCACTCTCTTCAGATAGAATACCATTACCACTCAGTTTAGTTGTGAGAGATTGTCGTCTTGGTGTCTGCAGTATACAGCTCCACCATGTCTCCTCTGTGTAACTGAGTATCAATAGGAGTTGACACCACTGTAGGGTGATGTTGGGTTGGGTTGGAATGAGAGACTGGAATGCTGAGTTGAGTTGACATAAATTGTAGTATATATCAGGGGGTTGAGATAGAATCATAGACATAGTGATACCTGCTACCCTTCGGAAAGACCCTGGTGAGTGAAAAGAAGATAAACAGTTTACTTATAAGACTTTCTAATATTTTATCTCATAATTCTATATTCACTTAATTTTAATGAATTTTTTCAAAGCCATACCAGATTAGGATTACAATTTAGAAACTTGACATGAGTAAAAACAGTTGTCTGGTAGTGCCAAATGAAAGGTTGGTCCAAAACAAAATAATGATCTGATTTACTCCTAGTGACTCCACTAATAAGAGGGCATTAATGTGAGAGCCTGGGATTAGATTGTGATTGTACAATATGTGCAAACCAGTAAGCTGCTGTTAACATTCACTTCATTTCTAAATTACATAAACTGAAACCGTTTCATTAATGCTGTAGTAGCTTCCACAATTGACCAGAATTTTTTGGCAAGCTAAGTTACTCTGTACCAGATGTTGGAAATCTGGTATGGGTAATGCTTTGTACCACTATTTCCACCATATCAGAGTTCACTCACAGTCACTAGAAATTAAATCATTTTTCAAGTAGGGATATAAGTTGTCGAAGTACTTGACTTCCAACCTACCTGATTTAAATATATGAGAGATGTAGAGTAGGAAATGTGCCAACTGTTTGACCAGGAATGTTACAGATTGCTCAGTAGGAGCAGGACTACAGCTTCTTGTACTCAACTCTGTCACCATCAAACCAATCACCTGCAGTAAAAATCTGTACAAAACAAGAAAAAACAGAGAACTTTGAGAAAAAGATGATGGAAAACCTTCTAGGATTACTGTAATATAGGTTGTATGTTATTTGTACCCATTAGTCTACATGTGTGAAGAAATCTTAAAGGTTTGGTTGATGACACATTTCTGAGAAGGATAAATGTGATGATGTCATGTTTTGTTTTTGGTATGAATCAGTTGACTTAATCAGCTGATGTGTGTTAGTGTACGGGTCAGAACCAGCTGGAAAATATTCTTTGTTTTCATCATAAAATTCTGCCACTCACTCTGATGTCATAAAGTCACAATTTCTCACTTAGAATTGACAGAGGCTGAGTGTATGGATGGGATTGTTATATGTCGTTCATAGTAGTGCAATATTATGAGCTGTACAGAAAAATACAGTGATTCAAAATATGCTAAACCTAAGCAAAGAATCACTCTTATGTTATAGCACTATTAAACTAAAACTATATCACTGGTGGTAAAAATTAAAATGACATTTTGTACATCAAATCATACTTGTAAAGCACCTCAGCAAATACCAGTACTCTTTATTTTATCTGCATAATCCTCAGTGAAATGTTAATTGGAATATATGAATATTCATATATCAGAAGTATTTGAATATTCAAATTTAATTTCAACCAACAATATAAAAAAGAAATGAGTTTACCTTGCAAAGATTTCTTCAGGAGTCTCAGGCATTGCTACCCCATTTCCTGGTCCCACAGTTGTGCTGCTATGTCTGGATCTCTTCCCATCATGCCTAGCAGTCTGAGTGTGGGTATATGTAAATATGTTGACCTGTAACCTCAGTTCTTGTAGTCTGGTCAATATAACTTCTTCTTTGGACTGTGATATAACGACTCGTAGAATTGCCAACACAAGTGATAACCATCGTTGTAAGTTAGACAGGGTACTCTGTTAACAAAATTACACATAGTTTTAACAAAATCTTCACTTTATAATCATTAACACGATACATAGCTAACACCATATCATGGGGTAATATCAATACTATGGACAAAAGTAAAGGGAGAAACAGCTAACACTTACCATATCATGGAGGGGCATAAATGTTGTACACTAACACTTACCACATCATGGAGCGGCATAAACAATGTCTTCAATAACATATCAACAGGTCTCAATGCACTGGATGCTACAGCTTCAAATAATCTGTGTAGAGTATCCAATCCCTGTTGATTGTCCAAATTAACCTAGTGATAATAGCAAAACAGAAACTTATTTACCTAATTCTCCTATTTACATCCTAAATATTCAACAGTACACAGAACTTAGAAATGATTAGCACCTAATCCCTCTATCTGAGAGAAGGACTGTGATTGGCATATATTTCTCTTTGGTTGTTGTCTCAATGCTGTCATTACATGTACATCATTATTTGTAATCACTCAATATATTTAGTGAATGAATAATTTATATATACATATGCCCAAACAGACACATACACACATTTATGTACACATGAACAACCCTCCTAATACACACACAAGTAAATGCATACCTATGCACAATCAGAGACAAATACACACATGAATGCATTTGTACACACACACACAGACAGACAGACATACAGACAGACAGACAGACATACATACATACATACATACATACATACAGACAGACAGTCAGACAGAGACAGAGACAGACACACAAACACACAAACAAATACAGACTGACAGCCACAGACACACAGACAGACAGAAAGACAGACAGACAGACAGACATGAACACGGACACAGACAGACAGACAGACAGACAGACAGACAGACAGACAGACAGATACACACCTGATTCTTGGCTAGTAGTGGTAAAACCATATCAATGACTTGTCTTGATAATCTTTTCCACTTCTCTTCACTTTCTCTGTGGTGTTGTTGTAGTACGATAGTAAACATGTCTAACACCTAAAAATAATCAAGTACATCAAATTGTCAACAACAACAACAACAACAACAACAACAACAACAACAATAATATTAGAACACAATAAGATAGTTTTCTAGGCTATCATTTCCATGGTGAAATATTGTACACAAACAAGTACCATACATTGTCTCTATTCCACACAATGCAAAGTGGTACAAATAAAGTTTAGGTCTGGAATAAAGAGGAAAATAGTCCTCATCAATAAGTACAATCTTGATGTTTCAAATTAATATTCTGTCATAAAAGACGTAGGCAAGATATATGTGGGTAAACTCCCCAACAAATACCTGTGTACTAAAATAGACTGATACACTGCAAGTTCAAATAAACAGTAAAATACGCATACAAAGATCTAAGAATCCCGTGTATAACCCCCCCCCCTCAAAAAAAACAAACAAAAAAAAAACCACAACAAAAAACAAAAAACAAAAAAACAAGAAAAATCAACACGCCCTGAGAGATGGAATTAGTGTAGTTATATGAGAGGGAATGACATATATAATTTATTCTATTGGGTTTTAACATTCCAAGGAAAATAATTTCCTCCTCTTTCATATACCTGAAATAAACATATCTGAAACACTGTAACATCGATAATAAAGTGTAGAGATACAAGATAGTTCCGATTCTCTTGTCTGGTATGACAGAGATGTTCTCTCATGTGTTTTGTTATATATAGATTCAACTGTATGCAGCAGTGCTGGGATATTACAATTTAGTCATGTCATTATACTTACCTCATGATATTGTATAAGTCTGATCAGCATTGATATAACTACTTCTCTCTGAGTATCTAACTCTTTCAGTGAGTCAGCCTTGCTGGATCCCCTCAAAACAAACAAGTCATGGACTATTGGTCTTAGAGCTGGAATTGCTGTGAATTACAGAACAGAAAAGAAAACTATTATGATGATGTATACAGGAAGGGACATCAAATCTCATCAGGGTATAGCAGTGTTTTCCATGAGATTTTTCTCAAGCGTGTGCACAGACTGGTAGCATCTTCTGATGTTACCTGCTGGAGACTAGAAATAGAACATCTTGGGTGTCATGGCTAATTTGATACTATATTTGCATACAATGATGTGGTTTGTAGTGGAATTTGTCTTTCCTCAAGAAGGTGCTAAAAATATGACAAGATGGCTTGGTGCCCTTGCTACTTTGTTCATGAAGAACTAGAACTGGTACTGAGAATCAATCTGGAGTCTACCAACTAGAACAGAATTAATATATACAAGAAGATGAAAATTGACTTTATTCCAAGTGTTCTCAAAATTAAAAAGAAACGAACTACGTAACATCTACAATCAGCTGATCATACTGCCACCTAGTGGTCAGCTGTAACTATAGAATTTGTCATTCTCATGAGGATCGTCGACCCAGACAGATCAAAAGCTCAATGCTAAAAAACTTTGAACTGCTTGTGTGTTATAACCTATGTAAATCATAAACATAAATAATTAAGACCATTTCAGCTCAATGTCTGTTCTTGTTTCTGCTGTCAGTGAGGAGTCTATTCCTTCAGACTATGACAGAAATATAACTAACTATAACAGATACTCTAAATAAAACATACTTTTTTTAAATTTGGTCAAAATTACAAACTTACCATGAGTTGTGGCTTGTTGTCCGCTTGCCATTATACCATCACATAACTGGATAATCTTAGGCATCCCTATGATAGCCTTGGTGTGATATCTCTCATAGGAAAGTAACACCAGAAAATGAAAGATATGGGGTATCAAGTTTTCTGACTCCCTAAGTGATCAAGAAAAGACAAACGAAATTGTTATGATAGCCTTGGTGTGATATCTCTCATAGGAAAGTAACACCAGAAAATGAAAGATATGGGATATCAAGTTTTCTGACTCCCTAAGTGATCAAGAAAAGACAAATGAAATTGTTATGATAGCCTTGGTATGATATCTCTCATAGGAAAGTAACACCAGAAAATGAAAGATGTGGGGTATCAAGTTTTCTGACTCCCTAAATGATCAACAAAAGAAAAATCAAATGATAACAATTGCCTTGGTACGTGGTACCTCTTGTAAAAAAACTACCTAATATGAGTAACTGACGTTAGTAAATAGACTTGCAAAACACGTTTCAAAATCATTTTGCAAAGACCTGCCATTCATTTTACTTCAAAATAATTAAAAGCCCCTGAACAAAATATAGAATTTGTATGGATTGTTTCAAATGTTCATCAGCCATGGAACTGTACACTTAATATACCTTTTAGGGAAAAATCTTGTTAGAAGATACATGGTTGATAATGTACTGTTTATAAAAAGGTTTAATTATTGTAACTAGACACTGAAATCTTCATTTAACAAACAGTTAATACATAACAAAAGATGACACTTACTTAATTTGACCTTCTTCTATAAATTCAAACTGTTTGATAACAAATCCGATAAAAATCTGTAAATGAAATCATGAAAAGTGAAACATCAAATAAACATTGAGTAGATTGGCTACATACAGTTACGTCTTGTTTGATTAAACTTCAAGTGGCCATATTGATGAGGATTGGCTATTTACTTTGGATTTTGAATTTATAAAATGATTTTATCATTGCTTGAAAAATCAACATGAAACAATATATGCTAAGTCCTTGTTTGTAACTCAATAAATTGCAAATTCATGATAAATGTGTTTGTTATTGTACGTACAATAACAAAAAGTTTACAACTCTTTTTGCTTTTTGCAATGTATTGAGTTACAAACACAGATATGGACAATGTTGTTTCACATTGATTTTTCAAGTAGGAAGCCATGATAAAATTGTTTTATAAATCAAAAATCAAAAATAACTACCCAATCCTCATCCACATGGCCACTTTAATGTCACACCATTTAGTAAAAATATTGAGTTACATAATTATTCCAATCATTTATAAAATTCACTTGTTTAATATCTTCTTCAAATTTCAAGATTACTGACAATATTTTGGCAGTTTTATGATACAGCAACATCCCCTCCGAGTACATTTGTAAGACCCACTAATTTCGAATTGTAGACTATCTGTAAGACATGTTACTGTGGTATTAGAATGCATGGCACTACACTTACCACCTAAAATATTTCATCGCGTCAGTGCAGTAAGGTTGTATCTGCTATGCAATTGTATAGGCAGATATGACCTTACTGCACTGATGCAATGATTTCTTGATGTGGTAATTATGAAATGTCTAATAAGGGGTTTCACATGATGTGTATGTGTGTGGTGGTGGTGGTAAGGGGAAGGGGGGGGGGGGGGGTACGACTGTAAGTTTGATATGTAAAATTTCTATTCTTACCTGATCTGAGTCCAATAGACAATAGTTGACTCTAAGCTGGACCAGCTGAGCTAACAGATGTAAGACTTGTTGTTGTAAGGTCAATGAACTTGTGATGGTGTACTGCTTTAGTGCTTTAATCACCAGTGGTTCAAATAATCGGATGTAATTATGAATGTGACTCTGTAATATTATTAACATACAAACAGAGGATGATAAAAAGACTGATTTGCAGGTGTGTTTTTTTAAACTCTGTAGAAGGTTTGAGTTATTCCCATGTTTCTCCTTGCATATATATTTGGTTGTCTTGAGAGATAAATGTGTTGTACATGTAATGAAGTCATGTGATCAAAGTATATATAAATTATCAAATACATTGAGAGAGTACTTGGCCTCTAGCAGAGTAACCCGATATTTAAAGAATTGTTTCTGTTTAACTCCCAACAAACACAATAAGACAAGATGACATACCTTGTCTTTACCACTTGGTTTAGATGCAGAACTTCTTCTGTCACCACTCTTTTTTCGCATCCAACTAAACCAACTGTGGATAAAATAATACAAATTCATAAAATATGTATATCAAGTATAAGAGCAATAACAGAGGATACAAAATGCTGGTCACCGAAAGATACAGAAGTGGGTCACAAAGGGAACTAAAATCAATCCAGAAGAGGTACAACAAAGACAGAGAGGTTAATTTGGGTCAAGGAGGTCAAATCAGGTCAAAGAGAAGTCAAAGAAGGTCATTACGATACAGAAGCTGGTCAAGAAGGGAGCTGAAATCAATGTACAGGAGGTATATTATAACCTGGTTAGAGAAAATGTCACTTTGGGTCAAAAAAAGAGGTCAAGTGAGGTCATAGATGTCAAAGTGGGTCATAATGAATACAAAAGTTGATTTGAAGGGAAAGGAATCAATGCAGGAGAGGTCAGAGAAGGTCAGGAAAAGAGGTCACCAAAAAGAGGTCATGGTCAAAGCAGGTTACAATGGATACAAAAGCAGGTCACAAAGAGAGCTAAAATTCAATGCAGGGAGGTATAACCTAATCAGAGAGGAGGTTGATCCAGGTTAGGATACAAGGAATTACTCTATATGTAGGTAATGCTTACCTTGACGAATCATGTTCAGTCTCAGTTTGATCTGTAGGTTTAATACTAGCAGCAGCTAATGACTGAGTAAACTGTGTATAGGTAACGCTTACCTTGATGAATCATGTTCAGTCTCAGTTTGTGCTGTAGGTTTAATACTGGCAGCAGCCAGAGATTGAGTAAACTGTGTATAGGGTGCTGTAAAACAACTATGATAAAGCCCAGGCTTCATGTTAGATGTCAGTCGGGTAGCTTTACCAGGTTTCCTTGTCCCACTACTGGTGCTGGAATTCTCCCATTGACTTCCAAGGTTTGTAGAAAACAGAGCTTTCAATAGCTAATGATAACAACAAAAATGTATGATTTGGTTTTAAGTACAAAAATAAATCTGAAAATCTGCACATATTTTGTTGAAAGAGAAACTATGTACCCATTAGTGCATTGTTATAATAGCAATCATGTTAGATTGAAATCTTTATGTGTAATATTTGATGACAACAGAAATATCAGCCCCTGTATCTGTATAATAATACGGTATAAATATCCAAAAAAGCACACAAGCAGATACACAAATACTGAAGCTAATAGCAACTTAGTAATAGTGAACATGTTGAACAATTGACATAACATCCAGCATTTCAAAGCATATACCTGTAATAAGTCATGTGCATACTTTAGGCAATGATGTGTACATCATAGGACTTGATTCATTTCAAGTCTACAATGTAGTCAATGGTGTAAGGACTGATTTGGTTGCCACATAGATAGTGTACATTGACAAGAATTGCTAATACTTCCCCATTATTTGGTTTATATACTTGTTATTATTATGACTGTATTCTGGATTGTTGGTAACTTAAAGGAGACACTTACAAGAAATGCTGTATAATAGCACAGTCACATGTACCTGGGCTGTATACCATTCCCTATCACCATGCAAGTAAAAACACATGTATGCGTACATGTATGTATGGGTGCAATGTAAAGAGCCATCCACTTGACCCACCCCCCCTCCTCCCCCCTGATTTACCCCTCTTCCCTCCCAATTTACACTACATTTCCTTACCTGTTGTACTGTCAATATAGTGGCTGTTGGTTCTCTTTGTACGGATGATTTCAGAAATCCCAGTAATTCTTCTGAATACTGCATGGTAACCATGGTAACAAAATAACAACATATCAAATCATTACTGAGTGCTAGAACAAATTCTAATATTTACATCATGTCAGCATTTTGATCTAAAAAGTTATTTACTACATGTTCTCTTTTCGTTCGTATTTTTGATTACATGACCCCTTATCTCTTCATGGGGTTTTTTGCTAAAGAGCATGTGATTGGCAAGTGATTGAGGCATGTACATTATGCAGCCAATCAAATCACTACAGTTGGTGGACATCTAGTGTGATGAATTTAAATCTCTTACCTTGCCAATTTCACTGAAATTAGCAAACTCTAGTAGCTGTGCTAGTGCATCTAATGCAGTCCTTAGTATTCCACCAAACTTTTCAACACCACTCAGATCTAGGGTTATCTGTAAGGAAACAAATCAAACAACATATCAATTATTGTATACTGTCACTAGTCTCCCCACAAACAGTTGCTAAATTAGTTAGAAATTTCAGTCACTGTAGTACTTACTTTACTGCAATTATCATACCACATTACAATCTTTCACTTTAGCCACTTACTCTTCTATGCAACTATTTTGTATTTCAATTTATTCTCTTTTTTCAATACTATTTTCCAGATTACAAAGACATTTCAAGTCACTGGTATTTCATGAAGATCTCTTGCATATGAACTTAGGGTGACAAGGACTTCTTAATAATTAAGTCATTGATATTTCATTACAACCAGTAACACTGAAGTAAAACACTTCCTCTATGTGCTACACCCATTTATAGCATTCATATCAAGTGTAAAAGTATACTGTTTCAATTTATTTACTTACAAGCCTTGCATGTGGTCTTTCTAATGTGGTCAATTAGCAAATGAAACAGTATACTTTTACACTTAATATGGATACTATAAACAATTGTGGTACATACAGAAAATGCTTTACATTAGCGTTATGAGTTGTAAGTTGACTAGAACATATCACAGTGTATAATATGTAAACATTACCTTATAGTTGGAGTCAGCCCCTTTCAATCCTTCATACAATCTCATATACTGTGGTAGATGAAAGAAAGCTCCAAGCTGAGTCTTACTAGATTTCATATCTTTGCTGTCTTTGTCTGTACCATCATGTTTCTCTACTGATAGATATCACATCACAAAAATATAGTTTAATCAAGGTAAGTAGTTTCAGATTTAATAATAAGAAGAGGACAATAATTCAAACATTTATCAAGTATTCTAAATGTACAGGAATGTCAGGTTCAAAAATTGTTGCATAAATGTTTGACATTTCTTAACTTCTAAATTACTTGATAATGACACTGGAAATTTACATGACAGCATACACATAATAGCTTTGATTCTAGGCAGTACATCAACAAATTACTTGATAATGACACTGGAAATTTACATGACAGCATAATAGCTTTGATTCTAGGCAGTACATCAACATGTTAACAGAGTGATGTCAAAACAGTGAAAAGATGGACATAAATTTTTGATGTCAAGTATTTCCTAGACAGCAGAGATTCCTTACCAGGTTCAAAAATTGTTGCATAAATGTTTGACATTTCTTAACTTCTAAATTACTTGATAATGACACTGGAAATTTACATGACAGCATACACATAATAGCTTTGATTCTAGGCAGTACATCAACAAATTACTTGATCATGACACTGGAAATTTACATGACAGCATACACATAATAGCTTTGATTCTAGGCAGTACATCAACAAATTACTTGATAATGACACTGGAAATTTACATGACAGCATAATAGCTTTGATTCTAGGCAGTACATCAACATGTTAACAGAGTGATGTTAAAACAGTGAAAAGGTGGACATAAATTTTTGATGTCAAGTATTTCTTAGACAGCTGAGATTCCTTACCAGGTTGTGACTTAGATGGACTTGTTGACAGTAAACTAGTCTGGTCTTGACTCTCCTTTTCTTTTCCCTTCGTCTTTTTCTTGATTGGACTCAGAGATGTTCCAGTTGGAAGAGATGGCAAGGAAGGCTATTTCAAGAATCAGAAACATTGAAATTTTGATTTATAATTATATTACTGTATTGTCACTGGTCTGAGATCAGACATTTTGAAAATATCAAAACTAGAATTAATTAAAGGTTCACAGTACATTCCAGAAATTGATATTATTATTTTTTTACTCTCAAGAATTTCTTATGTTTCTATCCTAACTGTAATATAATAAATCATGAGTTGTAACACTGAGATCTATAACACTATTTTGGTACTGTAACAGTAAATGAATGATGTAATTTTGGGTACATCCATATCCAGAAACTGTCATTGCTTATCAGGATATTACATAAACTACCACATGAGTAGATTATATCATCCTGGTGACTTTATTAATGCTATACAGTGGTTTTATATTCTCTTCCAGCACAAGATAGAAATCAATATTTATAGATGGGTTTTATGTCAGCATTTAGATATCTATAAATGTCATCTACAGTTGGATTATGTACTTCGGGGAATTCCATCAAACAAAAACACTTGTACTTGTACTTGTAATGACATAAAGAGTTCATAAGATATGAATATATTTTCTTCATACCTTGCACAATATCCAATACTACTTTATAAAACGGAATACTTTCTCAAAAATGTTCCCAAATGACAATGAATAGATTTATTGTTCTGTAACTTTTATATGTCAAAATTAAGATTTAAACTTACTTGTATTTTGGGAGGACCGGGTTGATTTCCTTCAATGACATGTGCACATACATTTAGAAGTCTTGCTAAATGTTGTAATAATTGGTCAGCTAGGGGTACCAGTGCTTTGTCTTGGAAAGCTGACCAATGACTGAGTCCCTCTGGTGACCCAGCATGCTCAGTTTTGTCATTATTTGTCTTCAGGGATTTAAAAGCAGCACCTGAGTAATGAGAAGTAAAAGAAATGTTTTCTTGTGTTTAAAACTACAAACAGGAAACATTATGTTGTGAAAGAATAATTTACATTGTCTACCTAATATGATATACTAGAGATAAAACACATTAACAGTAAACAGGAATTTTTCAACAACTCAACATTCACCTACCTGTCATTAGTATAACTGTAACTGGTACTAGACCAGGAATTTTTCCAACAATTTTACATTTGACCTACTTGCCATTAGTATAACTGTAACTGGTCCTACACCAGGAAACTTTTACAATAATTCTACATTTCATGTACCTGCCATTACTATAACTGTAACTGGTCATAAACCAGGAAACTTTTACAACAATTCTACATTTCACCTACCTGCCATTAGTATAAATGTACTGGTCTTAGACCAGGAATTTTTCCAACAATGGAACATTTCACTTACCTGCCATTAGATTAGCTGCCAGTAACAATGCATCCTGGTGAGCTGACAGGTCCAGTGGTAATGATGATGATGTTAGAAGTGATAACACCAATGGTAGAGCACCACCACCAGATCCAGTGTTCAGTTCTTCCAAACTTACTGTACTAGTAGTACTACCAGCACTAAAAGATAGTAGAGAAATACAAAATGATATCATACATTTGTATCAAGTGTGAACCTCATACCAGGCTGTGTGGTGTCAATGGTTCATACATTCTTTAGTTTTTACTACCAAACCAGAATATTTATAGAATATAATCCACTAGATAAGTATTTCCTCGACATGAAAATTTCACATCCTGAAAAAACCATTTTGAGAAAATCTCATTACCTGTCTTAAGCATTTGTGACAATGACATTGATTGCAGACTTACTCATTTTTGAGGAAATCTCTGAGTCTTATGTTTTGTGATACTCTCCAATGTTGGGACACTTTACCATACTCTGTTGTCCTGGTTATATACATCTTTTGAGATACTTATCTTGTCATAGTTGCTATGCTACCACCATTGATCATTCAGGATCCTTGTTCAATGATAAACTCGTTTTGATCGTTGAGAAACATACTGTTGTCCTGGTTACAGTAGTTCAGTGAGACACTTACCTTGTTATACTAGCTATGCTACCACTACTGAATGTTCGGGATGCCTGTCGATATACTCGGTTAGGTTTAGAGCCATCCTTTGGAGTCAGAGTAGTGATACTAGCACAACACCATGCACTGGCATATTGAATAACTGGATATCTAGCTGATAACTCACACAATGCATGGCAACATCCATACTGTAATCAATCCACAGTGATGTATATGTTAATAGTAAAAGAGATCATGGCAGTTTGTAAAATGTACCTAGTTTCTTCGAAATATTCAAAACAACACTACAATGTACATGTAATAAATTTCTGAAATCATGCATGCTTATAAAACTTCAACATTAATACTAGTAATGCAAATTAGGATAACCCATATTCTGTGTTTATGATTACTCAAAAGAGACGCTAATGTTCAGTTAGTGGTCAAAGTATATAGTTAGCTTCATCTGTGAGTCATGTGTCAAAATTTGTACACAGTCACATGAAAGATAAATGATGACATGTAACATTGCAAACACAGTCTAAATTATTCCTCACATCAACAAATGAAAATACTTCCCTATAGTACTGGTGGAGTTCGTAACATACTACGGTACATACTTAAAATTATACAGTCAAGTATTGTTTATATATAGCAAAGGTATTAACACAATGACATTACACACTGTTTTTACTGAGGCCAGTACGTATATAACATCATAATGCGAGTTTCTAAGGCCTTTACCTGGGATTCCCCACCAAAACTACCATATCATATATAGGAACTTTTACAAGTCTATGTTAGGGGGTCTAACAATATTCCTATCCCATATCGAACACAACCTAAACTCCCTAGTTTTGAAGTAAATATGTACCTTGTGTACAGTCAGTCAGCTGTTCTACATCATTCCTAATACTGTTTCTGACAGTAAAGTAACCTACTGTACTTACCATAAGATATCTTGACCTGCAGGAGTTCATAGCTTTCACAAGTTTATCTACAACCCTGGACAATGCTGACTCTTCAGAGAATGCTGGCGTCATTGTGTGATCTTGAAACACTGAGATAACTTTCATGGCAGTGGTGTGAGTGTTGGTGTATGGAACTTGATCATGGAGTTGAGGGTCTAGATTTGAACAGGTGTGTTCCTTGGCTGCAGCTATCACAGGATCATACTGGGGATGGTCTTTGTCATAAAACAACAGCGGAACAAGCCTGGAGTTAGGATAAATAGAATGGAAAACACAGTTCCTGAATGCATGATGGCAAACTTATAAGCAATGAAAAAATAATAAGTATTCATTCAAGTACAGGCTCTGAGCTCAACTAATCCCCTAGCTTGTAAAAATGTTGTTTACGGTGCCATATTTATGTGTGTACCATAGATTACCAAACTGACACTAATGGTAGCATTTTGAAGTCTAATAAAACACACTCCATTGAACTATATATGTTACAGTTAACATGATGCAGTGCAAAGAGTGTTCCACATGAAATGTGTCGTCACATGTAATCTTCTTTTTGCAATCATGCCTAATTTCTCTGTAAGTGTAAAGTAACTGTTCAAAGTACAAGTCTCTTTATAAGCTTTTAAGAATCAGAATGAAAGAAGTCTTTCTACAATGAAAGTCAAGTACAGCGTATGTTTAGTGTTCACCATATGGGTTCTTCCAGTGTGTTCACAGTGAATGACTTACTTGACAATGGCCTTAGATGAAGCATCTCTGACTCTACCATCTTCATCTCCTAATAATTTGATCAGTACATGCTGTACGATTCTCTCTTGTAGATGAAGAAGCTGGAAATTGAAAAATACAAATTATTATCCTGCAGAAGATTATTGGTTCAGGTAGGCATACACAGGTAATGGTATCCAGTTCATTGAACTGCTTGTTTGTGTCACTAATTGGGAAAATTTATGATGAAAACTAATTCTAATACAGATAACTAAGTTACTATTTAAGAACAAATCACGAAGAAGCTTGTTTATTATTCAAATCAAACCATTCAAACAAACCAATAAGAATGAAGCTATTATGTCATTCAAATAACAATGCTCACAGTAACCAATCAGGATGGAGCTTGTATATGATTCAAATCACAATGAACAGTGAAACCTAGGGATGACGCTAGTATAGCATTCAAATCATATCGCCCACAGAACCTAATTAGGCTGAAGGTTGTACATGATACAATTCATAAATTTCAGAGATATCTATATCTAAAAAGTGCCACAAGACATGTCATGTATGATAATCAAGCTAAAACAACTAATATGATACTTACTCCAAAGAAATGATGATCTCCTTTCCTAATTTCAGGGAAGGTATTTTCAAGAAAATGTACAATTCTGAAAAAGTAAAAGAAGGGGGAGGGTTAAGAGAAAATCAAACAACAATGTAATAACTGTATAGGTTGACCTTTGGTATCATAGCATTGTCATTACATGTAATAAGTCTATAACCATTATACACAACAACTAAGATCAATTTGTATTTCATGTTTATAATAACAGATCATTACACCTGTATCTTCAAAACTAAAACATTTCATACAGTAACTGTGTATTATTAAGTCTGAAAATCATGAACCTCCCTTTCATGCGCTGCTTGAGGGCGCTATTACAATCAATGTAGGCTGTCTGTCCATCCATCTGTAATACACCATTTCTCAAACATGCAATATCCAATTTCATTCACACCTGGCACAAAGGTGACAGAACATATGCACATCACCTGCTAATCTCCTGTATGACTTGGACTAGTAAAAAATCTCTCATAATTCATTGAAATCTATGATTATAACTCTTCATCAATATTAAAATTGCATTTTTTGATAAGGAAATATTGATATTGTAGTGATTTTGTTTACCTGAAATCAATGGAAGCTAAAACATCTAGTAATTTGACTTTGACAAGCCAATAGTTATTGCCACTCAGTGGTAACAGTGCTAGGATCAGCTTTAAACCCAAATCACCATGAACACTATTGCACAGGTCTTGCAAACATATCTGAAATAAATAGCAAAGACTTTCTTATTTCTTAACATTTGACAACCTTGAGTAAATCTTACAACACAACTTGTCAAAGTTTTAGTATTGATCAAAATGTGTTTTAAATATAGGTTATATTTCATCACAAGTAAGAAATATCACCTTCTTCAAATATTTCATCTAAACTCGATTCAGTTCATCAGATGGCTGAATGTTTTCACCATGGTTATTGGACAGTCAGTCCACTGAAGACGTTAAATCAAATCTAGATGAAGTATTTGGACAAGATAACATTTCCTGCTTGTTATAAAATAAACTTTATTCATAGTATAAAACAAAGCTGAATGAATCTCTTAGGATCAAACTGTGATATGTTTCCATTTACCATCATGTCATTTTGTCTAAAATTTAACTTTCAAATTTCTAGCAAATAGCCATACACAAGCCTTTTGACTTTACAAATCAAATGAACTTTGACCTCCTCCTACAACACCATTTATTTGAATAACTTGCATGAAATCCCAAGTTCCATGCTGTACTTTCAAATTAATAAAAAATATTAACAGCATGATTGTATTTGAAATGTACAAACTGAGCTTGTCAATGAATGACCATTCACAGGTGGAATGACCTTTCACCTCATCAACTATTGGCTAAGCTTGACATGTGACTTTACCTTGATGGCAGCACATAAATTCCTACTTGCACCAGACAAGTCATCACCCAGGGAAGTTATCAGTAGAGACACCAATGACTCTATAGAGACCGGCTCTGAAAACACAACAAGTTGAAACCAATATATTTACTACCCCTAGCACATATAACTAAAATTAGTACATTAAAAAGATACATATTTCCATAACTTTTTTTTCATAAATTCATGGATTTTTTCATGAACAAAGTTAACAATATCGTTATCATCAATGCATTATTAATCAAGTAGGCTAGTATTTCACAGAAATTATGAGTCATGATTTGCTCAGTTTGCTATTATTAAATTCTATAATTAATCTACCTGTTTGGAAGAGTTCACAGGCAGCTTTGATTCCATTCTCTGGTTTGTACTTGGATTCTATCAACATGGCTTGGATAAGCTGGCCAATCAGAAGGGCTGTATTACCCCTCAGTTGGGGATCATGATGAGTGATATATAAAACAATGTCTCTGATTGACTGTTCGTCTGTGGAGAAAAGGGTGAAAGTAAGATGTGTTTGAATTTTTGAATTCACAATTTCAAATTACACATTGTCAAAAATCTCAAACAAGAAGATGAATATGCTTGCTTTGAGTTCCTTTTTTTCTTATTATTGTAAGGGTTAACAAGATATCCTGCACACAAAGACAAGTTGATAAACCTGCTCATCTGCAAGTAGCCTCTGCATGTCAAGTTTATTCACTATATTATATTTCTGATGAGCAGTGTTTTAATAAGATTTGGGAAAAGAGTGATGAAAGGCAAACATTTCTATTGTGGATCTAAATGATTAAAATTGTGTTTTCTTGTGAGTCACCACATCATAATAGGTGAACATCAAACATTGATGAAAATGCTAGGTGTCAAATTGGCGTAGAGAGTACATGGTTTGTGAACTCTGAAAACAGAGAAGGGTAATCTGGTAGAACCTACAAAGATTTCCATACCATACACCATAATTTTGGAATGGAATCCCAGTAAAAAAAACTATTGAACTCAAGGTTGATCTTACCTTCTTTTTGAAATAACAAAAACTGATGATTTTTACAGGGGTAAACATGATCAAAGGTCTTAAATGGAATATCCAACTAGGGAAAAGACAAAAACTGCCATACATGTATAGTATAGCTGAATAACAAGTGTACAAGTTTGACGTACCTTCTTTCTTTTCTGTAGAATTATCATTGTTGAATAATCTTGCAAAGAAAACCTTTGGGTAGAGATTAAGAGCATTACCAACACAGGCTATAGCCAGTCCTTTGACACTAACGCGTACTAATCTATCTGGTGTCAAACCTTTACTGTAGCCAGTCAACAAGTATGATGCACACATCTGTCTCACACAGTGTATCAGTGGAATGTTATTATCTATGTAACTTCCAATGTCACCTTCCCTAATCCGAGCTGTACTCGATAATGTTGCACTGCTGCTGCCAGAACTGTTATCCCTGGAATGTGTGAGGATATTCAACTGTTCCATGCTTCCAGTGTCTTTAGGAGTTGCGGATGCATTGGAGTCAGGAGTCCTTGCTCTGTCCATTGATGGACTCACACTGACTCTAATGTCGGAACTATTACCCTGTTGAGAATTATTGATTCCAGAAACTGGAGCTGTCGTCTCCATTATGTTTTCATTGCTGTCATTTTTGCCTTCTCCAGATGCATCAAACACGTCATCATCATCCCCACCAGGGGAGGCATCATCGTCGGTTTCACCGATAGCTACGTTGGAGTACGATGACATGTCTTCCTCTTGTTGTAATATTACCTCTCCATCATCAGGAAATGCATTTGCATACATGCTTTCCTTTGGAGTCTGTGGAGTCACCAAAAGGTCATCATTAGGTGTCTCAGGTACAAGGTTTTCTTGTTGATTTCCTGGTGACTTGTCTATTTGTTGAGCTTCATCTTGAAGTTCCTCTAAACCAGCTTCATCTTCACCTCCAACTGATGGTAACCTGTTACTCTGACCTGCAAGATTGAAGTTATCATTTTAAACCAAGTATTTAAATGTTTACACGTTCCTGACCATTCCAACTTTCCTTTGTTGATTAACAATAATGACTCAATTTGCAATCTGACACATGAGGGCAGTATCAAAGCGCATGTCTATTTTAGTTCACCCATCTTCTAAACAGCTGGCTGAATGTAATATTCATACCATTCTAAGACAAGAATATGATCTTAAATGACAACAGCTGCTATCTTCAGTATCTACAGTGTGACAGGACTTGATTTCTTTGACAGAACTGGAGAACCACTGCTGAAGAGGAGCTCAGTCTCTTTGAAATATTTGGGTTAGAAATGTATGGTTTACAATGATATTATCTGTTTCAGATATATATACACATAGACATCATTGTAAATTAAATTTTGCTGCCAAAGTTCAAATTGCCATGGGTATAAAAATCAGGACAGAACATTCAAAATTGTAATTACATATCAATATATAAACACACAAGATAAATAAGTAAAACTTTCAATTTCCACTTTAGTTGATAAAATATTGCATTTGATAAATGGATGTGAGCTTACCTTCCAAGTTTTCATCACTTGTGCTTTGTCTGGGCAACCCATCATGTACACTGTCTGTAAATATAGATTTCCTCTTGATTCCGTGTGGGGAAAGCAATACATGTAACAGTGTTGGGGGAGGGGTGCGCAGTAATTGTTGTAATGTCTCCAACGATGCAGTCACAACGTTGTGATCAATATGTTGACTATAATGCAGTAACAGTTCATAAATCTGATAGAGAACAACAAGAAATGAGATGTTGATTTATTTCTTAGATGTGAGTAATGACATTACACTATTTTGCTAAACACCTAGGTACATGTATTTGTGAATTAGCACTATACATATGTTGACTGATCACATGGTCAACATTATATGTGTTCCTTGACGTGACTGTGTTTAGGTGACTCATTGGCCCATCAGTAAACTGACATACAGTGTTGCTAAGTTGTACCAGTCAAGACATGTTTTGGAGCAAGCCACACCCATTTCCTGGATCATATGCCTGCCTCAAATTTATGCAGGAATATAGGAGTTTTCCATGATGATACTGAAGGTTGTCTCTAAAAAAAACATACCCTCTCCTAACTTCCTTGATTACTGATTTTGTTGCTTCTTAGTCCTTTACTGACACAAGTTTGTCAGATTAAAATACTGTATTTTATGCAGAATCATGGATTTTCAAAGACTGACACAAACAGACATAAAGACTGAAAATAATACCAAACTCAAAGTTGGCAAATTAAAAGCTGGTAAAATTACGAAATCAAATCACCTGTATCAGTTGATCTGTGGTAACGCCTGTCTCTTGTTCTTTCCTGGTTATACCAAAACTTCCCTTGAGACTGTGATCTTTATGATTTTGATCAGCTAAGTGTGGTATAACATGTCTAAATGACAACATAACACCCAGTAAGACAGGAGACTTTCTATCATCATGAACTGGTATCACCATACCTGTACATCAGATAAATCACACTCCTATGTCAGTCACTACAGATTACAAGGCAATGTTAACTTGTAATTCTCACTCACACCAGAAGACAATAAATCACTAGGGCTACTAAAATAAAACAACATAACATTCATATTAAGATGATTAATTATGCATTGAATTTACTACAATTTGCACAACTTAAGAATTTCATATTCCTTGTACACACATGAACAATGAAAATTCCCTATATTGCTATGCTTTGTATAATAAACAAAACAGTTTTCTGACAAAATTATTAACATAATAGGACTTCAAAAGGCGAAGCTCATACATCCATTCAATTGGGTACTACCCTAATGCAATGATTTGATAAGAATCGAGACTCACCTAGCAATACATTGATGAGCCAAGCATAGAACATAGTAGGTTTCCTAGAGTGCTGACATATAGCTGATAATGAACTTGCAGCAGTTCTCCTTGTAGCAGCTGATGGTGATTTCAGGTTAGGCAAGAATGTTTTCAACAGTAACTGTACACAAGTATAATCACATGATATGATCAGTATGTGCAGTGGCCAAGTTTTTCATATAATGACTCCATAAAATAATATACAATTCGCCAATGTAGTCTTAATCTTTGGTGAATATTACTACAATAGTATACCATACCAGGGATATACTAAAATGTATATGAAAATTTCACTTCTAAGCATGATATACACATGTCCCAAACTTTCTAATTCTCAATTTTACTCAGTTATACAAATTCACAGACCTGTAAAACATAGTTATACAAATTCACAGACCTGTAAACACAGTTATACAAATTCACACACCTGTAAACAGTTATACAAATTCATAGACCTGTAAACAGTTATACAAATTCACAGACCTGTAAACATAGTTATACAAATTCGCAGACCTGTAAACACAGTTATACAAATTCACAGACCTGTAAACATAGTTATACAAATTCACAGACCTGTAAACATAGTTATACAAATTCACAGACCTGTAAACATAGTTATACAAATTCACAGACCTGTAAACACAGTTATACAAATTCACAGACCTGTAAACATAGTTATACAAATTCACAAACCTGTAAACATGTCATACAATAGATGCTTTGTTCACACAATTGTCTAGCTAAATCAATTATACATTTATTTTGTATTTCTCATCTTTTCAGTTTTTATACTTCATGGTTATGATATCTTTTTGATAAAGTCATCCATATTGCATATTATTGGGATAATGGGGATACCTACCTTAACTTCAGTGTCATTTGTAAAGCTCCCTAACACAGGTAATATTTTCATCATGAAGGTACCGAGTGACTCCTACAGAATGAGGACAAACAAATTACAAAGTGATCCCTTTATGTGAAGAAAATACAATATGACCTTTGAACTTATCAACTCCTACGTGGATAAGCTTCAATTGAATGTCATCAAACTGTGGCAACACAACTTGCTGATGTCATGTGTCAAAAGTTGATCAGATAATTATGAATATGTATACACATAAATTATACATGTACACACAAATTGCACAGAATGTAGAACATGCTGACTTTCAGATTTACAGTCATGACTTGCAAACAAAAAATGATTGATACTAGTACCCTTATTTCTAGACATAATGACATTTCACAATTACATGAAGTGTAGTCAAATTTGATTGACAATTTCATTTTCAGTTGTAATGAACATTCCTTACCTGTACTGCTTCTTCTGGTCGACGTGTTATTCTTTGTATACAAGGAACTAAATTGACCACATAAGGACGACATTTCTGAGGTCTAATCAGGTGTGCAAGATCTGCAAATCTCCATAAAGCTGCACGTAAACTTCTTGACGGACCATTCTGTAGATTTTTAAAGTAAAGTCTTACTTTTTATAAAACCTTCTAGTATTCATTCCTAACAGTTAGGTAAATTCATTGCATTCTTTTTATGCATTTTTAATGTAAGTTTTACAATTACAGATAAAAAATTCATATAATGGGTAAAACTCAGTACAACTAATACTATTATGAATTTATCTATGAATGACCTCATTTTCAAAATGTAGAATACTTCAGATACATCTCAATTGAAATTTTATGAAGTACAATTTCACCTAAAAAAGTTAATGGAAATTTTTTCTAAGATGTTCATTAATTGTCTATTAAAATACTACTAATTTGGAACATTGACTGCAATTTATTCATAGATTGAAGAACCACACAGTAAATATCCCAGACAGGAAAATACTAAAATCACTGAGGCAGAAATAATTGATTATCTACAACTGAATGACTTGCATTGTAACATGTGTGGGTCAAAATGTGGCATTCAAACTATATGTGATTCAGACAGAGGTAGAGGAAAGTGGACTGACTGACAACATAGAGACATTTGTTGTCATGCTAGGGAGTTTAGTTCTAGTGTTAGATATTAAAGAGGAATGTGGTTAGACTCCCAAACATAATCTGATGTAATATTCCATTGACTGCAGTTCTGCAATTTTCCCTAAGGGATTTATTCACTGGTTGTCATATGTGATATCGTATCTAATGATTACTCATAATTATATTCAATGAACTGTCTCCTACAATCATACATAATTTCCCCCCTATTTTATAAACTCAACTTATATTTAGTGTTTTTATGTCATTCCCCAATTTCCTTGTTTTGGGTCAAACTTATAATACTTAGGTTCTGGACACTATAGTATTTATATCAAGCAGATTGGGACACATTCATATAGCCATACACACATATGGGAATATTGAACAATAGTCATTTGTGGTGGGTGATTGATATTAGCTTTATGTTAGAGGGTCTAACTCTTTTCTCATACCTACTAAATCCTAACCATGACTCCCTAGCTTGAATATAAATGTGTCTAACTTCATTCAATCTACTGTTCTGTATGTTTGTCCAGCAGTATGATTTGACATGTATTGTAACACTTGGCTATTAAAACAAAATAAAACAATTGGTAAACATTTACTTATTGTCTATAGTTTGACTAGTATAATATTTTACCTTCTTAATCTCCTTGTACAGTTCAACTTGAAGTCTTCCCAAATTGGTTTCCAGCAAACTCTACATTTTCAATTTTAAAAAAAATTAACAAAATAAATATAATGATGGCAACAATAAATAATGATATGTGATCAAATTTTAAGTCCTACAAGTCATTAATTTTTACTGTTGTTGTTTATTTTTAATTTTACTGGAAATAGTTCAATCCTTCAAATTAGTTAAATTACCAGTCTGAGTCTACTAGTTATTTATACTTGTGTACACTGGCTTGACGTCAAGAGTTAGAACTCTCTAAAAGCTGTGTTACATTGACATCAAGAGTGAAATTTACATTTAAACATTCGCTAAATTGTCTTAACACATCAGTTTGACTTTTCAATAACACCAAGTCCAAATCTAACTCTCAAATGGCAAAGTGCACTCACTAGGAACATAGCAAATTGACAATACACACAAAATAGTTTCAATTATATGTACTGGGGCTTTCAAAATAAAATGATGTACATTGTATTTGAAAAGGTTGCAAAGGCAACTTATAATGATGGTTTGATTACAAGAAATGAAGTTTACTTACATGTATCAATGAAAAAAGACTAAATTTGGAAAATTATTTCTACTAAATAATGATACATGTTATTTTCTCAATACACAGTGTTGTTCATGGACTTAGCACCTTAAACTAAAAACTGTGAGAATTAAGTGACAAAGAGATAACACCTAACCTTGATGGTTCAGTTCAAGTGACAAAGAGATAACACATATCTAACCTTGATGGTTCGGTTCAAGCATTCATCTGCACTCATTCTAACATCGGGCTCTGGATCATCACATGCTATCAAGAATGTTTCCATAGAGATTCCCAAAAATTTAGGGAAATCTGCCATAGTTCTGTTTTAGTTTAAAATAGATGAAAAAAATAATTAGCTGCATAAACCCATAGAAGACCAATATTTGCATCATGTATGATACTACATGTACATCATTGAATGCAGATCATAGGGATGTTTTCTGGCAAAAAATACTAGAGAAGTTTTGATATTGATTAGTTTTCAGCCTTGTCATCTATAAACACCAAATGCTATGTACAGTGTGTTTACGAACACCAAATACTATGTACAGTGTGTTTTAGGGGTAATTTACTAATAAGTACATAAAATCTACCAAAATCTGAATATATTTCACCATTGTTATCCATAAAATGTAACAATTGTACATTTGAAATAATTTTAAATTTTATCATCTAACCACTCTCTAAATATTCCAAGGGTTAGAGACCTTAATACATCTATTCTAACATATAGTTTAACATAAGAAACAAAGGTTTTTACTAGTATGTGTATTTTCTATCGTATATAACTCTTAGTAAACTGATATATATTAGACAACAGCTGTTTTTTGGATATACAACATCAAAAGTCTTCAAGTAAAACACATCACAAACACAAAAATGTCCTTGTCATTCAAACAGAAAAGATAAATTCATATTTTTTTCTTATAAGTTTCCATTTCATACACACCTGAATGTCTGTGTACACATTGCATCAGCAATAATTGTCAAATGAGAAACTCTATCTTTCTTAGTGATCACAGTTTCCTTCTTTCTGTAATGTAAATAAAAAATATAACATTCAACTAACAATGAAGTCATAAAATTTGCATGATACAAGGATATTATTATCATACGACATTTCCTTGCTCTGTCTCCCCTTAAAACTGCACTAGCTGCAAGTGGACTGGGTTTTTTTTTGTTTCTTTTTTGTTGTTCTTTTGTTGGGGGGGGGGGGGGGGGGTTAATACTGTTTTGTTAGATGTAACAACATATTATTGGTAATATAAAACACCCAGAACAGTATTGAATCTGTTGGTAAATGCATTGTGTAACTGTACACATACATGTGATATGCTAAAAATTACCATCCCAAATGCAATGATTTCAACCTGCTACTGTGCTACTTATGGATAAAATCAACCTCTAACTAACACATACAATGTCTGATTATTGATATTTCAACAATTTTCAGTGAAGGTATTGTTGGTTGTTAGATCAAGAAAGCAATCTCCAGTGACAGCTAGAGTAGCTTTCATTCTGATTTTAATACATGCAGGATTAGACAAGTAGTCATTATCAAATTCAATGCATAAATGTATGAAAAAAATTTATACAGCTACTCATTCAAGTAATTAATAAGTAAGTCTGAGAATATGAATTATATAATTTAAGTACTAAAAATATTAAACTTATATAAGACGTAGTGACTAGTGTATTGTGCCAGTGTAATTATTCATGTGGATTCTCTGGATTTTGATATTCGTTACCATTACATATTTGTTGTGGCAATGTCATATAAAGTTATTAAATAAAATGCCAAGTAGGATGAAAAATCGATGAATATATTAATAATGTAATATAGGTAATGCAATTATATTGAATATTTGTCATGTAAACACTTTCACTGACGTCACATCAATACAGGAAGTGTCTGGACTAGGGTTTATTTACCGATCTCGATATCTTGATTTTTTTTGACAGTACGATCACGGAAATAGTGAAGGCAGTATTTCAGATATCATATATATCAATTAGTTTATTATTTCAGATTTATTTTATAATACAATCTATTGGATGCTGATACAGGCATTGTTCGAACAAAATAATCTCCGATCGTTTTACTCACTTTGCAGGCCCGACTACTCCAGGTGCGATGACTGGCCCCGTAGGTTGTCCACTTTCATCGGGACTTGCACTACCTTGCTGAAACACTTTCAGGGCCTCAAAGGCCTTTACCAACTTCTCCATATTTGCCATAGTGGTTGGCTTTGTCTAGATTGGTGCTTTCAAGTCAAACATTATAATTTTTGTGTTATTTTCCTTGGTGTTTCTCTCTGTCAGCCATGTTAAAATTTATAATTCCCAGCAATCAAATTTCACTTCCGGTTAGAGGTCATGACCCGATAAAGAGGGCGCACTGCTATGTTTATAGCAACACTTGGGGATCGTTTTTCCAAATTTTCCGTCCAAAATAGCAGATTCCGCGAACTCTCCGTCCATTTCATAAAATCAGCAAAGTCCAACTAATAATTTACATTGTAAGACGAGTTGAGCTCTTTCAAGCCAAGATGTCGTCGCTCCCAAAGACGCCAGGTGTTGTCGACAAGACACACAGTCTACATTCGCCAGGTATATTGCACAGCTGCAAAGAGCTATGTTACACCATGTATACACAATTTTTTTTATTTTTTGAAGTGGTGAAATTGACAGAACACCATTCTTTTTGGCATATGCAACCCGTGAGCATTATTGTTTATTACGTTATTATTATTTTTTTTAATGATTATGGAAGTTTAACTTTGAAAGTTACATTGTAATATTGTATATGCAGAAATGTCAATAATAATATTGATTATTGTTATTAAAAAATTAAAAACTTTAAGAAACATCAATTTTCAGAGATAATGTTACTTGTGATAGTAATATATCAGATGAATGAATATATTTTATAACTAATAAAGATTGTAGTACATGTAATACATTTTATGATATAAATTGAGAGCATAACACTGCAGAACCCAGGGGAATATGTCGAAATAGAAATTAATAACATGTATTGTATTCTCACCGATTTGACCTTTCTTTTTTATCACCAGGATTTGTATCACCAGCTCAGCCACATATCAGATCTGTATACATATATATTGTATACTTGTCATAGTCCTGATTTACATTTCCCCCCCTCTTTTCTACACAGCCACAAAGTTTGAAGTAACACTGATGGAAGATTCTGCTCTGCGAAAGAAGAAAGGTCCCAATGAAAACAGAATGGTTACAGTATTTAGTGTATTCGATGAAGTCATTCCACAGTTAGGGGTTTATGGTCAAGTCATGAAAATGGTTCGTGATGAACTTTTTGGTAAGATTCAAAAACAGCAAATTTGAGAATCTCTATTTTAGACCAAAAACAATGCAAGTCTCATATTGACATATATAGCAACATCACCAACAGACCAATTTAATTGAATTTATTTTATTTTTGTTGTCATGATTTTTAAAATATCTTTTATTATTTATTGTATTTATTTGTCTTCTTTCATTCATTCTAATCTGTATGGTAACCTTAAAACAGCTGGATCTTTCATCTAGTAGTTATTGTGGGTGTCTGACTTTTCTTCTATAGCAAGTCAGCCATTCCAAATGTTACACACACTGAGTGGAAACCTCAGCCATTCAGACAACAAGAAACCTTTTTTTATATTTTTCTACTTATGTTAAAGAAAAAGTGGAAATAAACAAACAAAATAAATAAATAAATAACTAAATAAATAAAATATATATATATATATATATATATATATATATATATATATATATATATATATATATATATATATATATATATATATATATGTATATATGTATAAATAAATAAATAAATAAATAAATAAATAGATAAATAGATAAATATATAAATAAATATAAATAGACATATAATATTTGGGTGTCTGCCTTTGTGTCCAAATACACAAAGTTATAAAAAAACAAACAGAAATGAAAGATTGGTACATAGGGTAAATCAGGCCACCTGGTCTATCAGATTTTAATCAGATTGTGACGAATGTACAATGACCTAACATGTCAACTTTATCAGACAAATATTTGGAAAGATATCATATGAGAACTAAAGGACTTGTAATCTCTTAAGATTGGATTACAGAAGAAAGTTTAATGATTAATAGGTGTATAGTGTATGGAATGGTTTACTGATGTCAATGTAGTTGTATCCTATAGGAGTATAGTGTATGGAATGGTTTACTGATGTCAATGTAGTTGTATCCTATAGGAGTATAGTGTATGGAATGGTTTACTGATGTCAATGTATTTGTATCCTATAGGAGTATAGTGTATGGAATGGTTTACTGATGTCAATGCATTTGTAAGCTATAGGAGTATAGTGTATGGAATGGTTTACTGATGTCAATGTATTTGTATCCTATAGGAGTATAGTGTATGGAATGGTTTACTGATGTCAATGTATTTGTATCCTATAGGTGTATAGTGTATGGAATGGTTTACTGATGTCAATGTATTTGTAAGCTATAGGAGTATAGTGTATGGAATGGTTTACTGATGTCAATGTATTTGTATCCTATAGGTGTATAGTGTATGGAATGGTTTACTGATGTCAATGTATTTGTAAGCTATAGGAGTATAGTGTATGGAATGGTTTACTGATGTCAATGTATTTGTATCCTATAGGAGTATAGTGTATGTAATGGTTTACTGATGTCAATGTATTTGTATCCTATAGGAGTATAGTGTATGGAATGGTTTACTGATGTCAATGTATTTGTAACCTATAGGAGTATAGTGTATGGAATGGTTTACTGATGTCAATGTATTTGTATCCTATAGGAGTATAGTGTATGGAATGGTTTACTGATGTCAATGTATTTGTATCCTATAGGAGTATAGTGTATGGAATGGTTTACTGATGTCAATGTATTTGTAACCTATAGGAGTATAGTGTATGGAATGGTTTACTGATGTCAATGTATTTGTATCCTATAGGAGTATAGTGTATGGAATGGTTTACTGATGTCAATGTATTTGTAACCTATAGGAGTATAGTGTATGGAATGGTTTACTGATGTCAATGTATTTGCAACCTATAGGAGTATAGTGTATGGAATGGTTTACTGATGTCAATGTATTTGTATCCTATAGGTGTATAGTGTATGGAATGGTTTACTGATGTCAATGTATTTGTATCCTATAGGTGTATAGTGTATGGAATGGTTTACTGATGTCAATGTATTTGTAACCTATAGGAGTATAGTGTATGGAATGGTTTACTGATGTCAATGTATTTGTAACCTATAGGAGTATAGTGTATGGAATGGTTTACTGATGTCAATGTATTTGTATCCTATAGGAGTATAGTGTATGGAATGGTTTACTGATGTCAATGTATTTGTATCCTATAGGAGTATAGTGTATGGAATGGTTTACTGATGTCAATGTAGTTGTATCCTATAGGTGTATAGTGTATGGAATGGTTTACTGATCTCAATGTATTTGTAAGCTACATGTAGATTCAACTATACTAGATATCTGATAGCAGTGGTGCTACAATCTAAAGCCTATCATAATGAGAAAAGCCAGTATGATTATTCTGCCTCTAACACATGAAGACTAATATATTGGTCTAGACAAAATATGTAATATAAAGTTATGATAAAAGAAAAAGTCACCAAAACCCCCAGATTTGTATTCTCCTTTTTTGTAAAATTATAATTATGTGTGCACATTTGTGTATTTCTGTATATGTCTGTCTGTCTGTCTGTCTGTCTGTCTGTCTGTCTGTCTGTCTGTCTGTCTGTCTGTCTCTGTGTTTAATGGCTTGTGGTTTATGAAAATAGTGGAACAAGGAGAAAATAGTTTTAATTCAAGATTATTTTATTGTGTTTTTGTATAGAGGCCATTTACAGCCAGGAGTACACCAGCAGCACTGAACAAACAACGAAGTACAGCCCAACAACTAATAAGCTGCAAGATAAGAAGTCAGAAGAACATATGTTTATTCAAAGAGTTCCTTTCTTTACTCTGATACATAGAATCTATGATCAAAGGTGAGTTTTCCCATACCCCCCCATCCCCATCCTGCCCCCACCCCCACCCACCTCCACCCTATACAGTAATGTCAATCATAGCAATTCTATCACATTAACATATGACAATTAGTGACAAAGTTTATGATTGTTTATAGACAGAGATGACAAGAAGGATTGATATGCAGGGTAATCTTGAAGAGTCAATGGAATATTATTAGCTTTTATCCTGAGTTTTATATTCAAATTGTTGAATTCACAACAATGATCCTTTCATCATTCACATTTCTCAAAACTGAATCATTCTTGTCTTTAGAGAACACCAACTTGTGTTGAAGATATACTTTTAACATTGTAGAAATGGAGAATAGACAAGTTACAATATAGTATACTTTTAACATTGTAGAAATGGAGATTAGACAAGTTACAATATACTTTTTACATTTGTAGAAATGAAGAAGCTGACAAATTAAAAGATCAGATGGAAAAAGTGAAGAAAAGACTTCAGGAAAGACACAAACAATTAGAAAATGCTACAACAGTGAACACAACACTGAAAGAAGAAATTGAAAACTTAAGAGGTATCATTGCAAAGAGAAATGAAACAATTCGTAAATTGGAAGATGATATTGAAGGGTGAGTAATTGTCAACACTTTCTATTCTGATCAAAAAAATACTAGTGGATGTAATGTTTGAAGTTATCATAAATATTTGCACCACTCTTCACTTGCATGATGAAGAGTTGACATGGTGTGATTATGTATCAACTGACCAAGTCAATACCATGAGTGTATGATTCCAATACCAACTTGCCCAGTGTCAACTTGTGCCAAAAATAACTTTCTAGGTACTCAATACTGGTAAATGTACGACAAAGAAGTCCTGTCATAACAGTTCAGCAGTTGAAATAGAGGTCTAAATTTGAAGATATTATATATTTCCAGATATGCAAGGTGTTTGTAAATGTTATGGAACTGACTCACAAATTAGAAAGATGAATAAAAAATATAAGATAAAGGTACTTGCATAAACTTGAAATGAGTATTGACTGTCGTAAACTTTGAATGATTGATTTCAGACTTCAGGATAATTTAGAAGATCTGAGAGACACTACTGACTTACAAAGAAAGAATCTTGAAAATGACAAAGAATTGTTGGAAGATGAACTCTCAGACGTCAAGAATGAAGCCACTTTTTTGTCTCAGTACAAGAAAGGATATGATGAACTTCATGATTGTAAGTTTGGTTGGAATTTGTATCTGAGTGTTTCATTGGTTTCCACTTCAATAACTAATATATAGGTTATTTTGTTATTGCAAGATATTTGAATTTGTATCTGAGTGCTTCATTGGTTTTCACTTCAATAACTAATATATAAGTTATTTTGGTATTGCAAGATATTTGAATTTGTATCTGAGTGCTTCATTGGTTTTCACTTCAATAACTAATATATAGGTTATTTTGTTATTGCAAGATATTTGAATTTATCTGAGTGCTTCATTGGTTTTCACTTCAATAACTAATATATAGGTTATTTTGTTATTGCAAGATATTTGAATTTATCTGAGTGCTTCATTGGTTTTCACTTCAATAACTAATATATAGGTTGTTTTGTTTTAATCAATATTGGTATAGCATTTCAGGTTGTCAAAAAGACAAAAGATTATGGAGTTTGGCAACTGGGGGGTTGGGGGGGGGGGGGGGAGAGGGTCAGTTTGGAAGAAGATTTTTGACCAGAAATGAGGACTTCATCATTGTGTGTTGCAATGTACTTTCACCATCATCTTTGGTCGATGGCCAGTTTAAATCATTATGCTATTTTTGTTTCCAGTATTGTAGTCTTTTACTTCAGGAACTCATTAGTTATTTTTACACATGTTTTGTTGATAGCTTTGTGGATTTTCTTATCATGACTTTCTATTGTATATGTGTGTTCTTATTTTATAGCATTTGTAGTCAGAGTGGCAAATGACAGAAAAAAGAAGAAGAAAAAACCAGTCATTGCTACAAGAAGAGTAAGTCATGAAATTATTTTTCCAACTGTCACATTTTACTTTATTTTTCACCATCGGTTCCTCAATTGTGACTGTTGTTACAACCTTCCATCTGTTTGTGTCAATTGTCAGGTGACAGCCCTCAACTGTCAGGTGACTGCCCTCAACTGTCAGGTGACTCCAATATGACATCACATGACCAGATGGCTTAACGTCATTATGCTGATGATATCTGAGTGATTAAGACAAAAGCTACAGTATTGCTTCAAGGGAAATTCCAGAAAGGGCAGCGTTATCGCTAGCATAAATTTATATCTAATGGAGTCCAGTATCGGTATCGATTCTACTAATTTATTTGTGCATGGCACAAACCTTGTTGATCTAAAAATTAAGTCCAACAAGAAAATTAAAAAAGATTACAAGAAAATCCTTTTTTTTTCTTTTCAATAGCAATTTCTGTTATCTTTGATTCATGAACTTTGACCTCATACACATGTGTTGTTTTCTTAATGTACATCCCAATCTGTGGCTGAATAATGAAAATTGCAGGTTGTTGCAATAATCTAAAGTTTTTGTCATCAGCATTTCGCCATTCAGTTTCTTCCTGAAAGTACCAGAATTAAATATTGATACTCATTCTAAGCCAAGCAAACATAAAACTATATTTGTCTGCTGTACCATCTAAGTTTTCACTTGTATTCTTTCTAATCTCATCTTTATCAATTTCAGGCTCATGTCTTGAACAACCTGGCATCTGCCAAGAAACTTGAACAGCAGCTGTTGACTGTACAAAATATGACTATAGAAGAATATGATGCCTATGTAGAAGAGCATAAACTTTCTTTGGAAAGTAAAGTCCTTAAAGATAATTTCAATGACTCACAATTCGATGAAGAAGAAATAGAATTGGCCAGAATGGACAAAGAGGTACATGTAATATTACACTTATTTTAAACCAGTGTTGAATATGCCATATTGTGGTTACCAACTTTGACGTCATTTTTGAAGATGAGTCCCGTCAGGGGAAGAGTAACATCAAATTTTAGAATGCAAGAACTTAGGAATGACAATTTTTTTAAGTAAATTATGCTACCAGAACTATTCGTTATTGTCTCTCACATTCTGTACATACAGTCAAAAGTCTGCTTCCAACTACTGCCCCATTGGCAAAATTATACAATATTTTGTTTTTCTATTAACCTGGATATAATCCTTTTTGCAGATGTAGTAAGTTGGGATGCGATTCTGACAATGTCACTTTCCAGTGTTTAAGGAGATTGTTGGAGTTGAATCCTGTACTCTGTCTGCAAGCAGGACTAACTGAATATGGTTATTGCCCTGCATCATTGAACAAATCATATGTCACTGTGCAATATTTAGAACTGCCTTTTTGTTACTCAGGGGAAGGATTCTGTATGACCATTTTTTAACAGATAGAGTCTAGTCTTTGATCTATTTGACTGGTCATTGAATGTCTTCACAACTTAGTACATGGTATAGTAGTTAACATCAATGTGATACTTTCTTCACATACAGCTCCAACACAAACAAGAAACCTTCCAGAATACTATTGAGTCTTTGAATGAAGAACTGAGTATGATTCGACTACACAAGGAAAGTTTAGAACATCAGTGGGAAGAACTGGAGAGTCAGCACAAACATGAAGAGGAAAGTCATAAAAATAAACCCCCTAGTAGTAGAATGAGACCTACCAGTAAAGACTCCCTAAGACCCAATGTCAGCAGTGGTATGGGATCAAGTCGACCTGGCTCACATACAGATTCTAGACCAGACAGCAAATCTAAAGATTTCGGTATGTGGAATAATATCCTTATTTCATGCAAAGTCACTAGTTTGGCCTTTTTGGCCATGAAGTACAACTTTGCAGGGATGTAGATAAGGGTTAATAGTCAGCTAATAACAACCAGCTACTTTCCAATGCTTGGCCCATACAACACTTTTTCAGGTGATGGGGTTTTCATTGTAAAACTGTTTGCCAAGGTTAGCCATCTTGGATAAAATTACTATTTCTTTGTTGTTTTCAGATTCTGTGATGTCATTGGGTGAGGAATTTGACAACATGGATTCAGCAACGAGTGAAATGGATCCATTTGTACCTCAGGAGACCATACTCAGCAAATATAGTGCAATGATCTATACATCAACCAATCACGCTAAGTCATTCCATGAACTCAAAGATGCCAAGTTTTGTACTAGTTGTGGAGAGAAGGTAAGTTTTGATTCAGTTTAAATTATGGTTTTGTTGATGTTTCCGAGTGTTTACAAGACCATTGAGTTTTTTTAGACCATCCAATTGTCTTTGTTGTGTGTGTTTTTCTTGTTTATTACAATGTAAGCAGGATTACTATTGGGTAAGCTGATTTGCATATTACAGCTATGATTAGACAACTTATTCCACCAATGGCAAGCTAGATTCAGTGATTAGTTTTCAGTGTGACTTCACAAAACAATACAAACTTTGCCAAGTGCATTAGTATCTGTTTGCATGGAAACCAAAATCATTGCCTGTTACAGAGTTGCTAAGAATTTGCCTCTCACTCTATGCTAGTTTGATTATCAAAAAAAGTACCATCACTGTAACTTGAGATGAGCATTGTTTAGTAGTAAACCCTACAGACTAATGCAAATTTTCATTTCACGTGTGGTTTCTAATTTTAAAAACAAGTGTCCTTGATTGTATGTTTGATATGATGTTATCTATTTACAGACTGTGATTTGTCCTCATAAAGTATGTGGTGATAAAGTAATGATCTTACCTCACAATTGTACTCATCTAAAACTATCAAGACCCAAAGTCAGGATCAATGTAGAGATCAGAGATAGATTATAGTAAGTAGAAAATATACTCATGTATACATGTATACAAATATACGCACACACTCATACATGTACACACACACACACACACACACACACACACACACACACACACACACACACACACACACACACACACACACACACACACACAACAACAACAACAACAACAACAACAACAACAACAACAGTACTACTTTCTCTCTGAAACACCTAATATGCCATCCCAATCCACCTATTGTAAATCTCACATGTACATGTGTGAAACCCATTAAAATACTGGTGGCAGGAAGTTTGATTCTACACTTTTTACAGTTAATGTTATTCCCTAGGGCTTCATACATGTGTACATGTAGTGAGATTTGTTATAGATGTATGCAAGAAATGTAATCCTAAGGCTTACTTTCAATATGTGATAACTACCAATAGTACTAAAGTGACATGTTGATTTCAGGTACTCAAGTAATTATTGAACTTGTATTGTAAAGAAATACTATAATAATTCCAGGTTATTCCTTACAATGGACGATGGATGGACCTTTTTTACAGTGTATCCTAAACTATCAGATTTTTCTGAGATTCAGTACCATTTTTGATCAAGGTATGGCATACTTTACATATTGTAGTGCACAGATCCCTAAACCAGATACATCTGATGCAAGTAAATTATCCACAAAGAGACTGCGTGGTAGGATGTCTATAGCTACTCCAGTCAAACCTATGCAGTCTATCATAGACTCTGCCACACCAGGAATAGAAGAATCACCTGTCATATTCAGAGAAGAAAAAGATACCACAGTACTTGGTGCTGCCCAGGAACATCAGGTGAGAATCATGTGATGGTCATGTGATTGTCACATGGTGCAAAGACCAAAAGCACAGCAGAGAATAGAGTTAAACACTCCTAGAAGGGCTTACATAGTCATTACACTTAGTCTATTTGAAGACTTGGTTAGATTTATCAAAATGCAACTGAGGGTTTTTGGACACTGTTTATGAAATATGGAAAATAATGAGAAACAGAAAATGCAAAAAACTTTACACTTATCTTTAATTATTCAAAGAGCATAAAATTGCAAATTTCTAATAAGTACACACATAATGTATTGTTTATGTTTAGTTTATGTTATGTTTTCATATTGTCACCTTCCCAAGTCTTGTATATATCAGTATGTTTTTTATAACATCACATCATATCAGTGCATCTTCCATGTCATATATTTTCAAGTCATCAAATCATTTATGTTGTTATATCTCTATCATTTCACTTACATTAATGTTTCTACTGCATTGCTATGTTTTTGTCCTAATCATGATTGTATGTATGCTATTGTTCTGCATTGCATATCATCTCTCATTGTTTATGTTCTGTGATCATGTTTCTGTCAGTATGTTTTCATGTTATATGTGTACATTATATGTTTATCAGTTATGTTTTCATGTTATATGTGTACATTATATGTTTATCAGTTATGTTTTCATGTTATATGTGTACATTTGTTTATCAATCATGTTTTCATGTTATATGTGTACATTATATGTTTATCAGCTGTTTTCATGTTATATGTGTACATTATATGTTTATCAGTTATGTTTTGATGTTATATGTGTACATGAATATGTTTCTCATGTTGTTTAATTATCTTTTCATGTTTGTACATTGATATGTTTCATATTATGTTTTCAATGTCACATAGTTTGCACAATTTTCTAGCATTTACTTGCACCTCATATTAAAGTGCACTTTATTAATAAAATTCTCGGGCAGAGGAATAACCAAGTGCTCAAAAGCATAGCTGTAGATATCATGATGTATGTCACTTTCCTTTTTGTCAAAAAGTTGCTACAAGCAAATTGGTCAATTAGAAATTGCGGAGCGAGAGCAATCATCTGAGAGTCAATTGTATTTTTCTTCAATAAATTGAGTGGCAAGACTACAAAATGTTGAAACATGATTAGGGTTGAGTAGAAAATGAGAAAAAAAACCAAGTCAACTAAGAGTCAAGATAAAGGACTGGTATGATAAAATTAAATTTAAAAGTTTGTAAATTGTCAAAGTATGGTTAAAACTGATTATCATTGAAGATTGTTTTTTTAACTTTGACTATTACTCACAGAGGAGACAAATGTTTTCATTAGTAAAGGTTGTAATTAGATTCCATTAATTGAGGACAGTATTAAAGGCTACTTGTCTGTGGTTAATAATTCATTGTATGCCTCTGAGTATTACCTTTGAAACAAAACAAAGGAGAGTTTATTTCAAGGTATGTCAATTTCAGCCTTCAGAAACAGACATCAGAATTACTGAATATACAGGCATTTAACTTACTTACAAAAAAATACTCAGAAACATTCAGTTTTGTTTTGTTCATTTTTTAAAACATTTGTCGATCTTTATTTGAGTGTGAGAAACATATAAAAATAACAAAATTGTGAATGATTTGTATATACAAATTGAATGCAGAAGTAGAAACAGGTATCACTAACTCACAAATTAGGATTAACATTCAACTTTGTAGAAGTTGCCAATAACAATCTAGTATTAGTAACATGCAAACAGTGTAAACTGCAAATTTATAGTGACCAGAAAATATACTTGACACTGAAGAACTTCCCTTAGACTGATGTATATGTTGTTGTGTACATACCTGTCACCAGTTACTCATGTGGTTAACAGAAGCACCAACAATGATTAATCTGTCAGTCTGTGAAGAACTTCACTTGTCATTATTATCGTTCATGGTTGTTATTTGCAAAGCTGTATATATTTGTACTTTGATATAGTGATACAACCATTCTACCCACCTTCCCTGCATCTTGGATCACTCTCCTCTCTAGTTGCATGAGGAGACATGTTCCTCTGTACAGGCAAGTGTAGGTATTTATAGGTTCACTGCCGACAATAGTTATGCTGTACACTTGATGTCAGCCAAGATCTGAAAAGTTGATCTCTTTCATCACTGTGTCTTCATAAGACATAGTTATGAAATGATGGTATGGTCTCGCCGACAACTCTTTCTAAAACTCTGTTCAGCTGCTAAAATAGCACATGTAGTTGCACTACACAGTGTTGAAATCTTTTGGCCATTCTCTAATGTAAAGATCTCTATTGTCTGGTGTTTTATTTCATGTCTATTGTTTTATTGTCATCATATCTGCTCTGTACATTAAAGGATGTTGAACATGTTTGGGTAAGTGGTTCATAGGTTAACATTCATGTGATGCCCCCGCTGTAGCCATGCCGCCATACCCTGCATCCTAGCTTGCAACTTGTTCTAAAATGTGTTTGACTTAGTGTGTGTGCTACAACCTTACAAGCATACCCTGAAATTGGTTGAAAGAACAAAGTGACTTGTATGCATCAACAGTATTCTGCAACCCTTGCAACTGTTCTAAACAATAAAATTTATTGATATGCATGCTGCAATCTTTCCTTTGAGTCTCTAGCAATGGGTTCAAAGGTTAAAGGTCATGCTTCAATTTTTCGCTTTTTCCCAGCTACTGTGCTTGTTTACTGCATGAATTGTACCTAGTGTCTAGCATGCATGTATGCAATTAGCAAAGCTTGGTTCTAATTGTGATCTTCTGCTGTTCGTTATGACATATCTGCTAAATAGTCCCAGTCATAGTAGGTATTGCAAATGCCCTAAAAAACTTACTGTACGTAACTTCAGCTGATCATTTAAATTAACAAGATCTAAAGTTAAAGGCTACCAAACTACTCTTTTCCATGCCCATACCCCATGCCACCAAGCAACCAACAAATGGCCCCAAAAAATACAGATGGAATATCTTGTTGATGATGTGGAAATTTTAAGCACTCTCCAGAATGCAGCAAGTACTATATCTCCCAGAATTCCACATTCTTCATCAAACTTGAATCTACTAATCAAGGATTTGAAATGCTGCCTGATACAGGACACTGAATTTATGATCATTCTATATTTACATGCAGGAAAATTTGACAGTGTAGCACCTTTCCTAGTACCACTAGGAAAGCCTTTGAAAGCAAACCCTATATTTGGCTCAGGAGGTTTTAGGTTGAAATAGAGGAAGTGGTCAGTCTCAATTGTGAGTCTGAAGACAAATGACAGATAAATCAATTGAAATAGGAACATCCTTGCTGATAAACTCAAATAAGGTTTTATGTAGCCCTTCTGAGCAAAAAACAGTGGTTTGTCTCTTAAAAATACTTGGAAAGTATGGCAGTAAAGGACAAAATGACTAACCAGGTGTGTGAGTGAAACTTGTGCAAGTAGGCATCGGTGTCTCCTGCCATTTCTTTGGTACTAGGATTATGAACATCTAAGAATCAAAACCAATTGCAATTGACTGCATGGTTTACCTGTATGTAGACATGTTTGTAGAGCATGTACATGTGTGTGTTTGTGTTTTGGGGATGGGGGTGGGGTGGGGGATGGGGGATACAAGCATGTAAATGTGTGTGTTTGTGTGTGTGTTGGGGTGGGGATGGGGGGGGGGGTAGCATGTATGCATGCACATGTACCCAGTCATACATATGTAAAGGAGTTGCTATTATGTTTACAATTTACTTAGAATGTGTGTTTGTCCTAGATACTACTTTGGAAATCATTGTGCACATTCATGTATTTACAAATTTGAAAATTTTGATGTGTTTTTTTAAGATGACATTTCGTTTCTAATCATTGATTACAAGACAGAAATTTACAAATGGAAATTCCAACTCACAGATTCATAACATTTTTTGGAAGTAAATACCAAATTTTAAAAACAGGAATTGTTGTTAATGGAAGAGCCTTTCATTAACAACACCTTAGAGTGATATATTCTGAGTTGTTATGTTGGTCAAGTACCCCAATGTCACCTTCCATATATGGAAAATAGTCTCATTTCTTTGACAAAGTGTTCAAATTATATTTCTGTCAAGAAATATTTTTGATAACAATTTAGCCTGTTAGATTTTGTGGTAGTTTTTGACTTCCAACCATAGAGAAATACAGTTTATTTATTAGATAGAGTTGAATGTCAGACAGAATAAAAAAGTCAAACGTTTTAGAATTTATCAAATCAAGATTTAGAATCCAAAAGCTGAAAAATTACCAATAATATTACATGCTTTTCTTTAATGGGAATTTGCTCATTATCATCAGAAAAATTAGAAATTATTTATCGGATGATCATGATAATTTTGGAAATGAATTTATTCAAAAGTTTTAATTACTAATGACTGATCATAGACCATGCATGAAAATGTTATGAAAATATATTCACAAAAAATATAAATTAGTTATTAATTATTATATTGATTGTTTTATTGTGTGAAGGTAAACTCTTTCCTCCAATTATGGGATGACTACAAGAAACGAACAACAATGATGAGAGATGTGCCAAGACCATTGGAATTGGTAAGCACATACTATTTCCCTTTGGTTCATGACCCTATTACCTCTGACCCCTGACCCCTGACCTCAAATCCTATATCCAAGATACTAAACTGAAAGTTAGAAATTATGTTGATGCCTTGATCAAGTTGCTATCATCAAATAGTACTCAAATTGCATATCTTTTTTAATATTTAGATAATTTTTAAAGAATAAAGAGAGATGGTTATATGAATATTGGTGCTGCCTTTCTCGAATTAAAGTTTTAAAAATATGTTCTAGAAAATTTCTTGCCATTTCTTGTGTCTTCAGAGACGGGTTTTATCAATAATTGGTCAGTTTTATTCACATCTGTTATGGCAAGATGAGTATGCATTGGATGAAGAGCAGGTGGTCTCATTTAGGGTAAGTTTACATGTTAATTTCACCTACTGTAAAGTTATTAATTATTTACAAAGTTTTTTTCTATTTTATTTCACATTTACAGCAAATTGTTTGAAAAATAGAAGCAACTGTCAAAAATTAAGAAGTGAATATAATTGTTTATAATACAAAGTTTGACAGCAACTTTGTATTTATGTAAGATTTTGAAAAGGAATGTTGGAAAATATAAGTGTTTTGTAACTGAAGATCTGTGAGATTGGTACATGTAGAAGTGTAGATTGTTCATATTTAAATTACTTTTCAATTCAGCCTGATGATTGTTATTTTTCATCTGTTTCATGACCCAACTTACCCTATTTTTTGGTTTGCAGAAATTTCCATTCCCTCAAAAAATTGTATTCCCTGTGTATTCCCTGTGTATTCCCTGTCTATGTGATGTGTTTAATATATCTAAGTTGATTGAAGTTTTTTTTTTCCATCCATCCATAGAATAGTTTTTATAACTTCTTATTGGACCGTTATTTGTTACAAGACGTTGTGTATCTTGTTGCCCATGACTTCATAACTGCAATTCTGGAATTCTCAACAATGAGTAAGGTAAGTTCAACTTTTTAATTTTAGACCAAAGAATGGCTTACACATCTTATTATCAATCCTCCTCTCCCCCTCCCCTCTCTCTTTTTTCTCCCTTAATTAAAAGTCTTGATAATATGTACAATACTAACTGTATATTTAGCAAGGATGGTTTGATGGGCACTGATACTATTTGTGCTGTAGTTTAGTGAGAATCTATGAAATCCACAAATCTGATATTATGTCCTGCTGTAAATGTTCTCCCGAAGAGTTTACAAAATCTGAACAAGTTTCTAGAAAATAAGATATACATATGTTAACTGTATATAACTTTCAACATCGATTCTTTGTAGTGAATAAAATGATGCTGTTGTAAATACATGTATAATATATTATGAGATAAACTCGTACAATGTCGACTTTTCTTTGTATGTATTCTTAATTTGATAGGCATTGCAGATGTTTTCACACATGTTGGTTGGTAATCTAGATGCTGCTGTGTTCCGATATCTTCTTCTAATAGCTGATTTTATTGACAAAGTGGAATGGAAAGAAATGGCAGATTTTAGAGCGTTTGCATCAGCTCTCTATCCTTTCCTAACAGTAAGTATTCTGTGGTATTATTTGGGAGAAAATAGTGTAGTACAATATTTGGAATCATGTATCGTAGAAATATCATGCAATTATTTCATTTTCCCAATTTCTGTATATGTATAACATCCAACCAGCATCTTTTGTAATGCTATATATGTTCAACATGGAAGCATGAAGATTCATAAACAAGTTCTCTTTTTCCACTTTTGAATTGAGAAACAGACTTGTTTCAAAGAAATCCCTTGTCCTTCTTCTATGTCTAAATGGATCTGACAGAATGATCCAAATTTGCTGGAGGTGTTGAGTAACAAGAAGTGCAGTGAAAATGTTAGCTTCAGAATGTGTAAATTCAGGTGTGAAAGTACTTGACAGTTATGCACATCTAACTGGATATTTAGTCTGTAAGGTACACCATGACAGGGCACCCTCACACATAGGTCAATCCCTTTCAGACCAGTGAGGGCAGATTGACACAACTTAATAAAGTCTATCTCCAAATTTAACCTGTTTTTTTTCTCCCATCAGGAAGACGAATTAGAGCAGCTAACTTTAGGATACACTTCATTTAGTGAAAACAAAATCTCCAAAGGTTTGGTTGTGGAGTACTTCATGTATGTTGTACTCAAGTACAGAGAGCCTAGATTTCAAGATGTAAGTAAATGTTAAAAGCGTTTTTTTAAACAGTTTTGTTTTAGTTTAAAGTTGCAATATGCCACCCAGTTTCAGTACGTACACTAACAAACTTTTTACACATTTTTAGGGTTTTTTTTTTTCAATTAATCATTTAAATCAAGTAAGGTTTTGGTCTTTGTTGTTTCACATTGTTTTTGTTTTTTTCATGTCAAAAAACATTTTAAGACATAAAATAAAAAACATAAATACATAAAAAATACTAAATATTACCACTTTAATTTTTATCACTAGTACTTTTTACATTATCACTAAGAATTGCTTATCATTGTAAGACAACCATTGTACAACTTTTATGTAGTGTCTTCTTCTAAATGTACCTTCTATCTGGGCAACAGTCAGTCTAGTTCCTATATGGCATCATTATAATTTACACCTCCACTCACAGTTAGAGACCACATTAGCATCCAGACTAGGCAACAAATTACCAGTGATTGGTATTTGAAAATTTTTATGACAGTGCAAATGAGGGTTTGTTTGTTTGTTTGTTTGTCTTTATTTAAACTCAATAAATTGTTGAGCCAAAGGCTCTTCTAACACAATGTGGAGTAAGGGAAATTTACAATATTTACATTAATATTGGGCATGGCTATTTATAAAATATCATTTTTGATAACAAATACTAGGGAGTCTAATTCAATTCGTTTCTTTCACCATGACTCCCTAGCTTGAATATAAATATGTGTCTATTATACAGTTGTCCATTTTTCTACATTATTGTCAAGCATGGGCAATACAAATCAGGTTATGCTAGGGGGTCTAACTCTATTCCTAGCCTTAACGATGATTCCCTAGTCTGAATACAAACGTGTCTATTGCACAGTCAGTCCACTGCTCTACATTCTTGCCTAATCCTTTGTGTGTTTCTACAGTGTGAAGCCAAACTCCTTCAACATCCTGGCAAAGAACCTGGAACGATGAATGACAAGGAGTTTGCTGAAGCCCTGGATGCCATTGCACCATTGGCCAATGAGAAGTTACGTAGTAGACTATTTAGAGAAGCAGAAGCCATGAACAGTGACAATGGCCGCGTTAGTGTTATGAGGTTATCTCGTATCCTTTTATATAGTAGTAACCATAGCAACATGTACCAACATGTTGATATGAGCAATGATGTTGTTTGGGTATATTTAAAGATTTTTTTCTACTTGTAGCGGTGTCTTATTTTTATATAACAGAAATTTAATGTTTATAGGTACCGGGGTACTCAAAATTTAAATATTTTTTTTCAATGAATATAATTGGATTTGAACTAAGGAAAGGATAAGTAAACCTTAGTTGCTTAATGAAAAAGTTACACGCACCAAAACATAACATTTCATCCACTTTCACATATCAATACAGGGTTGGTATTGATTCAAATTTCTGTTCTTATGACTGAAAGTGATGTATGAGAAGCTAGTTGAGTTAGCAGAGACACTCATCATATACCATGGACTGAGAGTTTAGAATGTACAATATACTAGCACATAAGATTTACAAAGTATTTGTTGGCTTTGTTTGTGTGTATAGCTAGCTGCTGAAATATCTGCAATACAGTGTACAATATTTTGAAAAATTTCAATTGGTAACACTTCCTTGACTCAGTGTTTGTACAGAAATCACTGCATATTTACTGTTACAACAAGTAGCTCCACTACTGAGGCAGAGTCTGTCCCAGAAAATTGAACACTCAAGAATAAGACCTATTAGTGAAATGTCATGTAAGTTTGTTTTGTTATTACCAGGGGTGGGGGTGGGGGTGGGGAATTAGGGGATGGGGTATTGAATTATGTGTTGAATTTATGGAAAGTAGAAAACTATCACTTTCCCTTTTCAAAGGAGATTGTGCAAAATGTTGTATTGTAATGTGAGGAAAGTTAGTGGTACTGATTTCTGTCAAAATAAGAGATTTTTAACATCAATTTTTCCCATCTTTCTTTCTTCTCTTAGTTGCTACAAGTAGTATGACATTTGAATCACGTGTTGTGGAAGATCAGTTTGATTTAATGACATTATCATCACTGAAAAATTTGGCCAAGAATATTGCAAGGTAAGAAGCAGTATGTCTGTAAATTGAGTCATGGTAGTATGCCTGAAAATATCTCATTGTCATGAAAGACTGTCGGTACTTTCTTGGTTTACATTTTTTTTTAAATTTGTGTATGTCACACGTAAGTCATGACACATGCTCATCAATATGGATATTCTGACATTAAAATAGATATTTGTGAGATATAACTGTTGGAATCTATTTATGTCATATTCTGATTACTCATTTTGTCATAGTTTTTGGAGGAAGAGGTGCATGAAGGATGACCCATAAAGAAAATATTTAATATTTAAACTTTTGGCATGGATGGCACTGACTTATTGACATCCATACAATAGTGGTCAAAAATTGCATGCATTTCCTAAAAATTACATCTGTCCCTTTTCTGACCACACATGAATAATGGACAGCGTGTTGTTACAATTATGATTTGACTCTCAAAATTGATATGAATCTTCAGTATCTACTCCACTTCAGATTTGGATGCCCAAAATATAAATCTCTTGATTTCTCCATGTATTTTTATCACATTTACCCCCCTCTTAGGAGAGCCACTGTACGTAGCATGCGTCGAATTGAGAATGATCTAGCCACTAGTATCCCAATACTGAAGGAGGAGGACGAGGAGCTGGATTTTGCCATCGAAGCTGGTGAAGATGATGATGATGATGACTATGATGATGAAGAAGAAGAAGAGATGATCAAATAGAGAATCATAACAACAACTGAAAGAAAACACATAAACTTTAAAATAGTTCTCACTGCTGGTGGAATCCAACAGTTAATCACAAGCTTATTTTGGGCTGAATTCAGTCTGTACAAGTATTCCAACACAGTTCCTCTGTATATTAGTAAATGATAATGCGTAAGGTGATATGATGATACCGTGACAGAAGGACTGTGATTCCAAATAGGCCTTTCTAGTGAACAGTGCCCTCTAGCAATTGAGATTGTGTGTTTCTATATTTCATAAAATTTCTACATACTTTAAGAGTACCTTCCCCATTCCTGCTATTTAACCAGGAAACTCTTTCTTTCACACCTAGGAGGGACAGCAACATCTTGAAATGTCAACATCATCTGATAGTTTTTCTGCCAGTACATAAATTTAAATTCCACAAGTGCTTCATAGCAGGCTAACAATTGGTATGATACTATCTACTTTGCAGAGCCATGTTTTCCAAACTTAAACATGTATGTTTATGACTGATACCTAGTTGTACATTGGATTGAACTGTATATATGCACACTATTAGATTTCACCTGACTAGACATCTATGATAAGCCTGAGGCAGCTATTCTCCCTACTAGAGACAAACTTCCAGTCTGTTATTCTCGTGTTTCCTACAAGGTTTAAATTTCTTGAAATGATAGATGTAGGATTGCTGTGTAAGTAAATGAAAACACTTCAAGATGTTGTTTTTCTCAATGCATGACAGATTAGCCGTTAAATTCTTTCAATAGTTGTGGTACCACAAACTCCGTCCAATTTATACTATCAGAAAGTGTCTCCCATTTCAGAGACATTACTTCTGACCACCACTTCCTGATGTGTCTGGCTGTCCGAATAAGTTATTACTCAAAACAAACCTCAGAATTTTTAACAAAGAAAGTGTAAAAAGAAAACAGATTGAGAAGTCCAAATATAGTTCCAACATATTCGTCCTTCCTCCCCCTCCTCCCAGGAAAAATTAAAGACTTTTTTGATCCAGTAAGATTAAGTGTGTTGATGATTTACCAGTGTAAAAGAAGATAATGGAGTAGGCTATGGGGGGGGGGGGGGGGGTGTTCTTTCTAACTTTGATCAGAGCACTTTCTGTTCATATCTAAATGCAAAAAGAGAAAGGAAATCAGATTTATATGAAAACATAAACACAGGTAATGGATTTTAAATTTCTCTACTCTGGAATTTGAAAAATTCTTTTGACATAGCCTGTCTCCTATTAGAAGTTTCCTGTTGAGACCACAGTACATGCACCATACTGTGTGCATTGATGTGTAAATTGATTGATCACTATATAAAACTATATTTAACACACTATTGCTGTGAAAGTTTATTCACCCTCAGCTATTATATTACAAGTATTTTTATACATCTGTGTTCTAAATATTCATAAAAAGTTCATGTTTATATTATTTCATACTGTGCATATATACTTTATTATACATATAAATATTGTTTTGATGTGGAAATTATGTTTGTTTTATGAATAAATAGTTTATAAAAACAAAGAATAATATTTTTCGGGTTTTCTTGTACTATATGATTGCAGACATTGTTCTTGTTCCTGTGCTCTGAGATTGCATACCTGAGATGATCAGTAGTAGTCATATATGTATATATTAATGAGTTTAAAACTTAAATATGTATCATCTGATGTGAGTGTAATGTATAGATGAGTAATTGTGTACTAATTATGTGTTAATGAAAGTTGGTATTAAAGTGGCCATACGGATGAAGATTGCAAATTTACTTTGGCTTTTTAATTTATAGAACAATTTTATCATGGCTTCCTACTTGAAATATAAATGTGAAACAAGATACACCAAGTCTGTGTTTGTATCTCAATACATTGCAAAAGACTGATAAATGTGTTAAATGTTTGTTATTGTACATACCGGCAATAAAACTTTTTTACACATTTTTTTTAGCTATTTGCAATGTATTGAGATACAAACACAGACTTGGTCTGTGTTGTTTCACATTGACTTTCATCATAAAATTGTTTTATAAATTAAAAATCCAAAATAAATACCTGATCTTCATCCATATGGCCACTTTAAAATACAGCACCTACATTTTTGTTTGATCAATGGAGCTAAATAAGTCGAGATGCAGGGATCATATATTCTCACAACTAAACCCTGCTACAAAGGCAATCTTGAACTCTCTGAATTTGTGTAAAGTTCATTTTGATTCCATGTCTATGTAATTACAAACTATTGAAAAGTTAAGATCATAAATTATTACTTTGTTACATGGATATTCAGAAAGATAATGGGAGAGAAAGAGTGTGTGTGCATATGTGTGTGTATAAACGTGTATGTTTTCTCAACTTTTAAAAGCTGGTCGATGATAAATCACGTGTAAACAATGCATAAAGCATGTTATGTTATTTTGATGTTCAAAATAAGAACCCCGTCTCACATGCATGGAATACCACAAAACCACAACTCAAATAAATCTATCCGTCGGGGGTCAGTGTCCTCACAGTCACCTTGGTAACCAATAACAAGCCGCGAGGCACTCACCGAGAATAACTACTGACGCTTACAGGTGTGAAAGACCTTGTTAACTTACTTCCATCACGAATTACTTCCAAATCACGTTATTCTTTATTCAAGTATGGCGAATTTAGGAGATATCTAGTATGTTTTTTATGTATATATCTGGAGTGGAGACGGTGTATACGTTCTTAACCAATACATAGCACTCTGGCACGAGGTCAAGGAGACACCATAAACTTAATAAATCACGAGGGTACAGTGGCTACTTAGCAAATTGACTAAATAGACATTTTCCTGTGGGAAAATTGTTGTGTAAATATTTTTTTGACCGTATTGAACTTTACATAAGTCAAAACGTACAAACCGGTATTTCAGACTTGTCATTACAATTATTCCTACAGGAGTCTAAAAAGTACAGTGCCCAGTATGAACTGTGGTGTTCAGAGTGTCCTTTTCGGTCGCACTTTACAGGTTCAAAACACAGTCACTTGTGAGTTAGTATTCTATTCAAGGATAATCATAAAAGTATATCGTTTTCAATATCATTATAGTTTAATAAATGTAAACACCGGTGAACTTATTTTTTGAACATTCGTAAAAACATTATGACGCCATTATTTTGTATTGTGACCATCCTATATTAGCTCAATGTGGTTGTGTTGAACAATTTTGAAGAATTTCGTTGATTTTTAGTGCCTTTCACATTCCCATCATTTGTGATTAATTAGTCTAGTTACTCTATACGTGTAGTCGTTCTCTGCGATAGTGGGGATGATCATATAACGTGTATAGGACTACACTATAATCGCTAATTGCCATGGCGAAACATAAATTGTAGTCATACAACATTCAGGAGGTACTAACTGTACTTGTAGAGTATAAAACTGGTAAAAAAGTCTCCGACTAACGACGTCAGATTTGTGCTGGAGCAGAGTACAGGCCAACCATCGGATGTTGACTACGGTAATTATGAAGTGTAGATGAGCAGCGTTCCGGATATTACAGATATCAGCTTACATACGTGATACACGGAGATATCTACGGGGGGTGGGGGTGGGGGTGGTGGAGACTCTCGTATCTATCCTGATATTTATATATCCGTTCTTTCCGACTTTAATCGTAAATCTGCAGCTATCGTTAAGTTATCTGTAGCTATCTTTAAGTTATCTTCAGCTAGAACACAAACCTGACGTCAGCACCACAGTCGCTTGTAAACTGTTATTCGTTTCCCAAATGGTTTTATTCTTGTCTATGATGACGGTCCTAATATTACAGAACAATGACGTTATTATAGGGATTGGCGATATTCTTAGAAAATCGGTAGCGATGTCATAAATATATAGATGTCGTGTTGTATTTATAACATCGCTACCGATTTTATAAGAATATCGCCGTCATAGACAAGAATAAAACCATTTAGGAAAGGAATAACAGTTTACAGGCGACTGTGGTCAGCACAGAACCATTTGAGATTAATCATGTTCACATAGTTCAAATCCATTCATCCTTTCTCATTTCAAGAATGTTGGCAGATTTAAAACGAAAATATTGAACTAACATTACAAAGCGCAACGGATCACCGATAATTTGTTTCTCAAGTTTAAAAAACAACACCTCACATGTATTGGACAATTGTTGGACTATTGAATGAATCACTCAACTGTAGTACCATTTCCTTTGGCGGGCCTGGCTGGATGCATGTCATAAAACAAGACTTCCTGCTATGCTAAGCGATGCCAGACACGAGACCCAAGGGCAAGGTCATTGACACTGAAAACACTCCAATGCACTACATGCTGTACTATACGACTACCCATAGAGTCGAGGTTGAAAAGGTCACAGGCTAGTGTATCTGACTTGTTGTTCGCTACAGTACGTCCCCGATTGATGATGTACGAAGTGTGATTACATAGAGGTTCTTAGGCCTACAACATGTCATTGCGTCTGGTGAAATATGTTGTAGTTATTTAGAATTATGTTATCATTTTTTCAACGAATTCTTATTCATTATAATTTGATTTATACTATTTATAGTTGATATATAAACCTACCCCCGGAACCTACTATTGTACCAATTCATGGTCTCGGTGTAAGCCTATAAATCTCTGACCACCAAACTGTGAAAATATTCAACAAGACACCAATTCCACACTGAGCTTAATATGTGCGCGATAACCGCAAGGTGATTTGTACAGTATTACATGTACATGTACATGTACATGTAATACTGATGTAGGCAGAAGCAAAACTTGTTTGGTGGTCTGAGTCCATGTAGTACCATGGGTTTTATATTAGGGGAGCTCCTGCCACAACAAACATATGTATTGTCTTTGGTCACAATACACGTACGTCCATAGGGATGCCCAAACGCAAACCTCAGTTCTTTTACATGTAGTGGTCTGAGCCCAAACCACACTTGCTTGGCTTTCTGTTTAGAATTACCAATACCATTTTGATTGTATGTTACTTGTACAGAGGTCAAAAGTCCATTTCTAAATAACTACGCGTAAATGACCGCGACCTATCTCATTACTGTATCAATTATGGTAATTATGGTTTACTCATCTGTGTACACATGATACAGGAAAGGTAACAGACCAGTTAGGCAGGCATTGACCATTATAGTATAGGGGTGTGTCTTGAAGTCGATTACGATATTACCTGTATACTTGTGACTCTTAGCCACGAGGGTAAGTCAAAGTCTATTTCCTATCAAATGATACGGTATTTAAGTCTTATACTTCTTCAAGCCATCAAATTTAGTGTACATCATCCAATAATTAGCTTCTCAGTAGGCTAGTCAATGTCCTAAATTCAAATTGGAACCTTCCAAATTCAAGGCAACCCCTTCCAGCGTTGCACAGACAATTCAAGACCAGACCATGTCAGATGAGACGGCGATGGGTGGGCTGAACGCAACTTCCGATATAATTACACATTCACGCCATATAAGGAAACAAGATGTGACATCATATTCATCCTGACCAATCAGCTTTGCGCACGCTAATATATAAGTGCACCTTAGTTTGCCATACACAGGAAATCAAAATAGAAGCTTCAAAGTTTTAGAACGCGCTTTTTGTAGTGCCACAAAATAAGTTACTGTAGGAATCCAAGAGAGAATCTTGAACGCGTAGATAGTTTCCGACTATACAAGGTAAGAACATTAACGTTTGCCTTTCTAGCTAAATTTTCAAGTTTCTTTCGTGTGTTATACAAATATGAAATATCTTAAGATATGTACATTGTAACTATAATATATACCCTGATATTGTAATAACAATACGATATATAAGAACAAAGTTTCACGTCATCCTTGATTATTCTTGTTTTCAATGTTAAATTAATTCAAGGACGAGTTCATTGATCGAGGGTTTTTTCTTCAACTTTAGAAAAATATTGAGTCGAGATGGCGTCTTGTAAAAAAGCCCCGAAATGGAATTCATTTGGATGTTCGTGGTACTGCGTCTTTGCCATCGTCACATTTTTGTACCTCATGGTTGATGCTGTTGGACGATACAACCACTATAACGGACTAACATGGCCTGAGGGTGAGAAACCAACGACTGCACTCATATTCTACATCGTACTTATGGTAGCAGCTACTTTAACAATGTTAGCTTTCATCCCAACTCAACTTTTCAAAACTGGAAATCCATCGAATGATGGCGAGAAACTTGGAAGGAAGAAACACGAGAAGAAGTTTGATATGGGATACGACTCGAGGAAGGGACCAAGTAGAGCACAGAGATTGCTGCATCATTTTGGCCCACTCGGTGCAACATTACATCTTGTTTCAGCGTTCTGTTTACTACTGCCAATATTGCTGTTACAGGCTGCAGAAGTTCAACATGGACATCTACCAGCAGGTAATTCACGAAATTTATGCTTTCCATCTCAAATCTAACTGCACATAATTTACTTCACAAGCTATATGATGTATTTAGCAATTTAAGAAAATTAACCACACGTCTGCAACTTGCAGAATCTCCCATTTTTTTCCTTCGGTCTCTCCCTCCTTTTATTTCCACAAACCAAATGGAAATATCGTCGGGAAACGTTTGACGTTTGCTCAATCATTACATATACATCAATATATTTTCGTCAGAACCCCTATCTTTAACTCATCCCTCAGAATTATCACAATTATGAACACCCTCTTCACAATACGTCGTTACAGCATAGACAGTGGAGAAGAAATTTCGTGTCCACTCTCTATGGTTATTACAATCCCATTGCGAAATTGGGACAGCGAACAAAGACCCTATTCTTATCATTGAGACACCTGCCTCTCCTCCAACCAAACAATGAAATAGTTCCAAATGTGTCTTTTACTGATATATAAGAAAGAGTTGATAGGAAAGTATGTCGACTGTAAAGAAAGAACGGAAATCCTCTTTTTATGAGCCGAAAAGCTAATTAGAATGGTAATTCTATGGTACCGTTGTTAGTTATGTTACGATCTAAGAATAGAAACGTCAACATCCACATCCCACGTGTACACACATACGCCTCCACTGAGACATATCGTAATAGTAGCCACAACAAGGACAGAATGGGTTTGCTTTCAAAGTCTCTAGTTGTTCCTGTTCTCATATTTGGAAGTGTAAAGTTTCACAGGAAGTGGAAGTTGAGGCAAGGAAATAGTTGACTCATTTTAATTGCAGTGATAGGTTTCCATAAATATTATGCCAAGTAAAATGAGACTTTATTTCTTACCTGACTGCAATTAACTATATCAGAACACTAGCACAGAGAGTTTTGTTGTGGTCTGGTTATCTCAAGCTATCAAATCACAGCTTGAGATAGACCATGACAAATCTCTGGGCTATCAGAACATTATCTGAAGTGGTGCACCAACCATGTGTTGATAAGACATATATAACTATGCTATTAATTGTACTAAAGTATGCCAATTTTTATTTACTTTCAGAAGCAGTTTGGTCAACTGAGCTAGACTTTATATTTGGAAGTTCTCACAGATCCGTGTTGTCATCTGTTCAACCAGTTCCATTGACCTCATCACCCTTGTCAACTATCTCATCAACTGAGAGTCTACCAGTGATCAAGACATACTATTTCTACGTCAGTCCATCTATTTCAATTGCTTTCTTGAACTATCTCATCCCATTATTTCTATATGCAGTGCAGTTTGCTGATACTTTCTGGTTTAGTCATAAACTCTTCAGTGTTGTATTTGGAGTTGAACTTGTTTTGATTGCTATTAACAAAATGTTCACTTACTGTGGATTTTCAGTAATTTACAAATTAGGCAAATATGGTTGGAAGGACTCTGGCATTGAGGTTGAAGCAATGTTGCAAAGTTCAAGTGTTGTTATCTTTCTATATCTGGCTAGTAGTTTAGTTATTTTCTTATTTTCACTTGTTCTGTATCTGTACGGACATGGCCAGCTGCAAAGATCGTACAAGAAACTCCAAGACAAAGAGCATCCTGCTGATGTACAGAACATATCCAGTATAGCATTTCAATGCAAGGGATTTTTTGCTCATATTTGTGCTTTTATAGTTTTATGTATACTTTTATCTCTTCGTGTACCCATATTGGTTGACTATTATAGAATCTATGAAGCTAACAGTGATACAGCCATGCTGACTTTCCTTGTGTTTGACATCATCTTTTTTCTTCAGTGGATCACATTATGGATTCTTTTCACTGTCAAAAAAGACTGGAAATTCACAACTCAATACATCTATGACAAACCAGTGATTCCAAGCTCCCAGTACTCTACCATGACTGTGTCTCGTAAACATGGAGGTAGTCAGCAGTCGTTATCCCGAGTTGTTGGTGATGGTATTGAAATGACAGTGGTCAACTCCGGTGCACGCCACACGGTTAAGAATGTAATGAAACAAGAAGCCATCATGAGGGCCATGAAACAACATCCCAATCCACCAACACATAATGGTACACTAGAAAGAATGCACAGAAACCCACTGAATAAAAGCCAGGATTCATTACAGAGAGAACATGGTGTTTCGGACAAACACCCAATGCAAAGTCCATTACCAAGTAGACATCAATACAATCATAATAGTAACAATCATAATGGTACTAGCACACTGACTAAGTCTTCTCATTCACCAACTGACACTAAAGGTTCACCTTTCAAAAGAAATGATCCAACAAGAAAAATTCTGACTGAAAAACGCAGTCTTTCAGCAACATCTTCAAGTGACGGAAGTGGTTGCTAAATATGACGATTTCTGTTTGACACTTACAGACATTTCAAACAGGATAAAACTACTATTAAACAAAGTAATTTCTGCATGGCTTGTATATTGCATGAATATATTTAAATGATAACATTTGCATGTGTAAAAAGCTTCTTCTAAATAGGTTTTGACACTTTCAATGTTTAGAGTCTGTGTTATGTTATTTATTTATTTTACATTTAGTTAATCAGTTTGACGAATTGCAATATAATAACAGCTTGCATGAAAGAGCCCAATCTTCCTCTAAGATGTGTGGCACACACTATGGAATGCTATATAACAATATTAGTTTTTATATGGTGTTTTTACCATACTAGTCAAAGCATTTCACAATTATTACCCCTGGCATGAATCTAAACTCCCTGAGGAGCATGCAATCCATTGCAGCCTTTATAAGCACATAGGATTCAATCCTTCACCTAGAAACTTCTATCCTGCCAGGTCCTCAATAATACAGCTGGTTTAACTGGGCACAACCGTGGTTCACAACTTGCTCAATGACTTTAGTCATTCACAAACAAGTGGCAGCAGTGAGGCTTGAACCAGCAACTTGCAGATTTAAAGCTGGCCACTCTAACCATTAAACTATCTTGACTCCACTATCCAGTGTGACATATCATTTGACATTTCAGCATGAATGGAGTTGAATTTTACGTGATTCTTTTTGTGCCAAAGAACTTCTTTAATTCCATCTTTCAACAGTTCCCAATTCAAAACTTACTTCTTCACATTATCACTTCATGTATTTATTTGTATTTATTCAGGTATGAACCATTTTCCCGATGTGTGTTATTTAAACAGTTTGTAATTTCTTCATCAAGTTTGTATTGGATAACAAGGAAGTGAAATTTCAAACACTCTTTTGACACATTGTACATACAGGAAAAACAAAAGTTGCAATAAAATTTCAAGTATTTACAAATTTACAATTTTTTTATTCTGGTGTTTTAAATTCAACAGTATCTGACATCTGACAATAGGGATAAAAATACTGTTTTTTAAAAAAAAAAAGACTGCATATTAATCTGTAAGGTATGGCATGGTGGGGGCGCCCTTGACCTCAGGCATCAGTCAAACCCTTGAAGTAGGCCAATAAGGGCAGAGTGACATGACATGTCTTACAGTCAATGTACATACCAGTCTCTTTTGTTCACTTGATCTAAGAAGTAGGTGAAAAACAAAGGTTTGTGATACATTAGCCTCATGCCATGGCGTGCTATCATGTTTATATATTACCAGTGCTACTAGTACTGTGTGCAAAGTGCAAAGCAAAAATATTCACTTTCTTGTGTATTTGTATCATGACTATCAATGCTCAAATGCTAAATACACGGAGAGCAATGGTCAATGGTTATTGAGGACAATAAATAACTAGGATTGTCAATTTAAAAAAAAAAAGTAATCCAACTTGTTGCACAAGTATTTTTGAAGATGTACTGAGAATTCAAGTGGTTAGTTGTATGCAAATCAGAGTTTTTGCAAAGAGCAGTAAGTAGGTAAAATCTACCAGGGTTGCCAAGTAATTTGACCTGGGTTCCCAAACAAAATTTGCATTGACTCTAAGGGGAAACACTCATTTTTACCCCTTTCTCCCTTTCTGTTACCATGGTTCCCAATCTTAGCAAAAACACTGCAAATTACTCAACCATTGAAATATTTCAAATATATCAATTTCTACCTCTCATAATGCAATCAGTAAAGAATATACATCATTATGTGAAAGTATAAAGATGGATTTAATTTACAATATAATGATTTCTTTACATGGCAGTATAAATAGCATGAAGTAGTGGTTTCCTTATTATTTTCACTGACTTCTTGCCAGTCAAAATAGCCAGGAATACTAATATAAAATGAAGTACAACAGTTCAAAATAAAATATTTAAACCCTTTTTACATATTTGACTTCATTTCCCATCTATGTTTGGCTTCAAATGTCCATGGTGGCTTCTTTTTCTTCTTTTTAGCCTTCTCTGCTTCATCCTCTTCCTAAAACAAAGACACAAAATGTTTCATTATTGGCATGAGTTGTCAAACTGAATATACCATATTCCAGTTATCATAAAGACAACAGATTGTATAGTTTGGCCACTAGGGGTGCTATTTAGAGGCAGCCTTGGACCAGAAATAGGGCCATAATAGTTGAGTACTATAGCCTCCTTTAAGAAAATTATCATTTCCCTGTGTTTTAAAAGAAATGCTGGTTGCATTTTCAGACAGTCAAAGCATTCTGCTAACTTTGTTTCATGTTAATTAATGTTTTAGGGTCATATACAGTTGGTTTTAATAGGCACATTTTGTTCACTGCTTCATGTACTACCATGTGATATTAGTCAATATTTTTGCATATGTAGGGCTCCCTCTTTTGACTTCTTTTAAAAATGACAGCAGCATAATGAAAACAGGAACATGGCATATTATGCTGATATTTATGATAATAAATTCTTATAAGGTGGGTTTGTTTACTGTCATTGTTGATATTCCTGTTAATTGGTAGGCATACCTAATGATTAACAATGGATTTATCAGCACACCACTAAGTGTGGTTGACAAGTCAGAACACCTATCAGCCACCACTCACATCACGAGGACAGAACAACACAGCATATCTCTCAGTCTCTTTTGGTTTGTGATGGGATCACTTTCCAGAATAAGGCTCTAAGACTATATACATAATTATTATCAGAATCTGCCTCACCTTTTTTCTTGCCAAAAAGTCTCTGGAATCTATAGCTTCAGTAATCCTCTCACCAAGATTTCTGGTGGCAAGTCTATCACTGAGTTTTTCAGCTGACTCAAAGTCACCTTCTCCTACAGCTTTGTCCACTTCCTTTTCCAGACCAGACTAGGAAAGAATATGGAAAATAGTCCAATATGTTACAACTGTAGCAACAGGTTCACTAAATAATAGTGGAATACAGCTGTCAGTGATTGGCTTAGTCCGTATCACATGGTATGACCTAATGACCCATAATAGTGACTCCATTTGCATAGAGGGCAATACCCAATTTCTATTCTCCTTGGGGCACTATTACATAATAGTAGCACAAGGGTCCTATGGATGATTTGCTTTGACACTGTGTTTGAGAATTTGATGTGTTGTAAAACACTTATTGCCTTGCCTAATTTGGGCACTAGTAGATGTCATATTAGTATACCCTCATGCTATTATGTAGCAACAATTTTCCTCAGCTGTCAGCGTTGGGGCTGCATAACAGCCACCGGGTAATAGACATCTACTATTGCCCTCATAGCCAGGCAATAAGTGTATTTACCCTGCCCAAAACAAGTCCTAGAAAATAATATTCACTGAATCTGTTCATATTTCTTGACTCCTTGTTTACCATTCTCTTTTTTTGTTACCAAGATTGTAATCATTTACATTTGGTAAAATCAACCACTTATTATATTTAATACTTTGTGTGTCATTTTAAGGCCATAGGTAAGTGAAAAATTAGCATCAAGGCTAGTTACAGCTTGTTGATAAGATTGGATTTTCTGTTATTGCTGGTTAGTGGTTAATGGCTGTGAATGTTTCCAACATACATTGCCAATCCCTAGCTATGTGTGTTTGTAAAATGTTGTAAAAGATTACTTTTGGTGCCAGCCTTCCTGGATCAGTGCCTTTCAGGTGGTCGTTGATTCCAATAAATTGTTTTATGTTCTGCCAATGAACTTTCTTCTGTTTAACAGTTTCATCATCCTCATCCTCATCATCTGTGTTTTCCTCAGTACACTGTCTCTGTCCCTGTGTTGTTGGATGCGACTGAACTCCTTGATGATTTTGCTTACGTCGTCTTTTCCTTCTCTGTTTTTTATAATCTGGTATTTTTTCATTTGCTGCTTCTTGTCTGCGCTTCTGAAGTGATTTAAATTTCTAGAAAGTAAAAGAACAATAAATTAAACTGGCGAAATTGTAACATTGGACCATGATGACTTCACAAAGATATGATTTAATTTATGACACTCATATTTCTGAAAAAGTTTTAATGTTAATAGTTTGAATACAAACTGAGTCATGTGACAACTAGGAAGAAATCCACCAATTTCACACACACACACACAGTAGCTCCAAGAATTGTACCATATATTTTGTTTCTGGGCTTTCCTTTGTTCTGGGGTTATATTAAGTGCAAACCCCTGAATGATGAAACGTTCAGAAACAAAAAATAACATTACAATTATAGCAGCTACAATTCACCCGAATCAGCTGCCTATCTCAAGGTGTGTGTGTACCATCCAGATTTGCCCCATTTCATGAATTAATGCTTGACAATGTAGTTTAGAAATTAGACACATAAAGTAACATGACATAAATTTATATTAAAAAATTAACTATAGTGACTACCACTTAGTGATTTAAAACAGCAATATATAACTAGGTGAGTACTAGTAAACACTGAAAAAAAACAGCAGATAAACAATATGATCCCACTACTGATCATGACGTCATCTAAGGTATCTACATCACTACCGGTACATCAGTTTCATTTGTTTACCTCTGAGGCTCTGTTCAAGTGTATATGCATATCTGAGATGCAAATGTCATTAACAAACATTAAAAAAATAATTTAATCTGTTTATTTCTAGACAACTATTAACAATTATTCCCTTCGAAGTACAGCGGGTATTTTACCTCCCAAAGTGCAGGAGACGTTCCCTTTGGAGGAGCAACATCCGCATTGACGATTGCACCTGATGAAGACATGCCATGATCTACGGTTTGTTGTGCATGTGTATTGGCATCTTTCGCTTGATAGTCTGAGTCAAGGCCGGTGTTTAGCGTGTCCTCAGAATCACTGTCTACATTGCTGTCTATCTCAGGAATTAGTGAAAACATTATCATGTAATGAACTCAAAAGCACTGGCTAAAGTAAAACTAGTATTCATTCTCACGAACGGTGTACATTTGTAAATTTGTTTGTGGGAATACACCGCTCGTTCCTCCAGAAAGTGTGACCTTTGATCTCTTTCTTACACCAATCATCGTTCGGTATTTTTTGACGTCATGGGACTTGGATCACCGCCATCCTTCGACTGTTTGGATGTAAATTATGAGAATTCCAACTGAAAGGTTTCAGCGTTTCTACAAGTATTGTACAGATTGTTGCATTTAAATCAAGTCAATAATATCTTAAAGGAAACATTTTTCAACTTTGTGAAATTGGATTTGCCCTGGAGTGCCGTCCTACTACATCAGCAGCGATGTAAACTCTCGTGTTTATTGACAGGTTGTTGCAAGCTAGCTGTGTGTTTTGCGAAGCAAGCTGAGTTAAGTTGCAGAGACGCTGCTCAGTCAATGGCAGGGTAACCGATGCTATTTGAGGTAAATATTTTTGGTTTTAGTTTATCAAGATAAATTTATGTACACTAGACCACTATTGACTGCTCTAAATAGCCCTTAAATAACACATTATGATATATTTTAAGCGGTATCAGTAAATATTTCTGATTGCTGTGGCGTGCTGTGTACGTTTGTCTAGTCTATGCCAAGGGTTATCGTGAAAGTGTACTGTGTAGGAATTTGATACCGTAAGGTTTACGTATCATTTAGCATATTTGAACACCTGAAGCGAATTTGTAAGAAACATTAGCCAGTGAATCGTATAACCAGTCTCGTATGCAGATTAGATTATTACAAAAACACAACGAATGGAAGTAAAATAACAGTTTTGTAACATTTGTTTAATATATCATGATGTAGTCAACAGTGCCAATATTAGCTAATTGCGTTACTATAAAAATAGCTTGATCGAGTTTTGGCCCCTCGGCGATAAGGAATAGTATAGTAGCAGGTTCTAAACATTGGTTTTAAAATCAATAGTTTCAACGAATTCCCCCTCACATTATTGAGTTATTTACCAATGTAACGATAACCACGCATTTTATCATCCTAAATTCTATATTTTGACTGAACAGTAGGTGTGTTTTCTATTACTGAATTACTGAATCTGTGAAATTCTGAATCCGTGCCCATAAGGCTTAGTGAGGTGTGCTGTTCTGAACAGGTAACAATGGGCCTTTCATTTGAAAGGCCTGTCCTTTCTCTTGTTAATTTTTGGCATCTACAAGACCTTGCTTTTGTTAGACACACAATAGGCATTCTTTGTTACCTGGTTGACTTAGTTTGGTATTCAGTTGACGTTCTCTGTGCATCTTGGTGATTTATAGTCACAAGCATGTTGAATACACCTGAAAGTAAATCTGATTGCTTCTCAAGAAATTAAACCATTTCCCGTTTGTACTTTTCATTCTCAAAAAAGGTGAAAGATATATTTTTGTTCATGTTTACACATACTGTAATTTGAAGTTTTGATGGTCAAGATTCTATGTATTGATTGTATGGAAACATTACAGTTGAGGAAAATATAATGTGGTTAGCTCAAAGAGGAAATGGTGCTATGAACCTTCCCTTGTGTACTAGCCTGTATCTAACAGCAATACAACAACTGAAAGACACATCATTAAATAACTATCAGTCTTTAGAGAGAGGTGAAGCAGTCACTTTTTGTGCTTCCATGGACACACAGATATTAAACCGAAGCTATGTACCATTCTGTTTGACAGCCATTTGACATTTGAACTTTTCAATGTTTGTTGATGGTGGAGCAAATAACTTGTGAATTTTTTACTTTCTTATTAGATACTAGTACTTCAAAGTTCAACACACTATTGTATTTTTTATCACACAAAGACTGTTAAGTAGATAAAAGGAATTCTGTCATGGATAGTTGGGATTTAAAACAACCACAGTTTTGCAACAAAATTTCCATGCAAATGATATGATCACATCCAAAATGAGTGAATTAGGCAATAACCTGCTAATCACCTGTTAATGAGATATTCATCTCTGTTTACTACTTCAAGTATTTATTCACTAATAGCTCAGAGACTTGGCTATATGGCTTCACAGTGTTGAGTGGTCAAGGTTTCTAGGCTATTGTTCACTTATACATCTTACCTACTTATTGAAAGAAAAGAATTCCAAGTGATAATGATTTGTCTTAAACTATGTTTACTAATATATTTTCCACATTGATATTGTGAACCTATTCATTTGGAGTATATTAAATTCCTGACTAAAATATTGTATGGTTTTATGGAAAATGATATTTATGTTATATATTTGAATAAAATCTACTTCAGGTCACACTTTCCAAGTACAATCACTGACTCAGTGATAAAACACTGCATTTGGTAATTGATCTCATGTAAAACAGGGTTTTTTTTTGTAAATTACATCATACATGTACAGGCATATTGATATAATTTCTTTTTTCTCTAAATGATGTAATTAACTTTAACGTAGTTGTATGCAGATTGTACATAGAGTGATCCAGTTTAAAATTAAATCAAGGAATTCTGTAGTTTTTCATCTTTTAGGCCTGTTTTGTGCACCAGAGTAGAAGGATTGTGGATCTTGTCTATATACATATACATATAGGATAAAACCAGAATTCGTCATGAAATTTGTCAGCCTATCATAGACGAAGACAATTAAGTCTATCCATTAATTTATAGCAGTCTCATTCCCAAAACTTGACTTTGATACAATGAAACAGAGTTTTGTATCTATGTAAACAGCATAAAGTAAGTGTACTGAAGGCCCACACTATTCAGTCTCCTTGAGAGTGACAGCAGCTGCAGAAAACAGAGTTTGATAAACAAATTGGCGTAATGTTCAGTAGTCTTTCTGTGTACTTGAGAGTGACAGTGAGAGCTACAAACAAGGCTCTCGCCAAACCTTTGCACATGTACACAGTCACTAGACATACAATACTTGAGAGTGACAGTGAGAGCTACAAACAAGGCTAGCACCAAACCTTTGCACATGTACACAGTCACTAGACATACAATACTACAAACAATTCTAGTCACTCGTCCTTCAACCCAGTCACAGAATTTTATTATCCCTAAAGGTACAAAAATAGATCCAGTACAAATCTAAAGGTTGTGGTATAGTGGTATAAATTATGTTTTCTGATGCATACATTAAATGACAATGACAGCCAAGTCAAGTGGAATTACTCAAAAGGGATAGTTTATTGCAAATGTATCAATAGTTCATCAAAAATATCAATATGAAATTGAAACTAAAAGTATGTTGTTAAAATTTACCTGAATATATGGAAATGTTGATGTTGATATAACAGAAAGATGATGAAAATGTCAGACTGGTACATTTCTAAAAAAAAGAACCTCACCATTCAGGATCATACATGGAAACAATTTTATCTTTTTTTGATTAATTGTTATATTTGACAAATGTCACAACTCATTCAAAAAATATATTTACAGATGTACATGCAGTTATTTAATTAAAGGAATGGACATTTTTTTGCAGTTTTTATTTATTATTTATTTATTTATTTATTTATTTATTTATTTCGTAAGCCTTCACAAGAAGAGAAACAAAACAAAAACAGTCCATGACAATCATACAATGCAATACAATACAATACAATACAATACAATACAATACAATACAATACAATACAATACAATACAATGTTAAAATGGCATCAACAACATGCTTAAGAATTAGACAACTCTGTGGATCTTTCGCATATAAAATTATGTTACTGATACATGTATTTGGGTGAAGATTGTGAAATTGTTAGTGGTAAATTCGTAATTCAAAGGCTTGAATTTTTAATAAATGTTTCAACTGAAAAGACACTTTTCATGTGTATCATCTTGTATTGAAGTGTTATGAGCTATGAACACTTAATATGTTCTACTTGGCACATTTGGATCAGTTGATATAATGATACCTACATGTACCCCAGCATAAATACACTATACATTTATATATAAAATCCACCATAGATTCTCAGGCCTATTAATCACATCACATACCAATATTATAATATATGGGTAATGTTATCCAAAGTTGTATAATTTTTACTTAATTTCTCATGCCTGTTAGGTTAACAAAAACACAGTGTCCTTGTATAAATCAACAGGTTGTTGGGATTGTGTCCAATCTGCGTATGGCTGCAACTACTGTTTAGGTCAGCTGTGTGATTAATCCCTGGTACTATGAGTAACAGATGGTTTATTAATTTCAACTCCTGTTACCAGAGATCAACAAGGCTTCCATGTACTCAAGTATACTTGTTGTATGAATTGATAATGATTACCTATCCATAAATGTCTGTACAATTGTGCATGTGATAAACTCGGGAGGAATAAATGCATACTCTAGTTGCACTGTATAATATTATGAATTCAGTACAGCTCATTTGTCCGATCCCAAAGCTCAATTTATTTTTTAGCAGATTTAAGAGAATAGATACAACAAGAAATGGGGCAATTGACATGTACAAATGTATACATATGTATGGATACAGTAAGCATGAGATAATAGGAATAGACTTGTAAAAGTAAAAGGGATATATAGTTGTGTAAATCTCTGTACAACTGTGTATGTACAACCACGATTAGTATAAAACACAAGTCCATTCTCAGGTTGTAGTGACAGGATATATTATCAATTGAGTACAACTCATTTATCCATTAACTCTGTTTATTTTTAGCATATTTGATAGGTTAGAGACAACAAGAAATGAAGGAATAGGTAAGCGTTAGCATGTCAATAGTAGGATTACTACTAGTACATATGTGGTGACAGACAGTCTGACAGTGATAGTTTTATGACATATCCATTACTTTAATTGCAGTTCAGGAGTTCATACTGTTATCATACATGTATTCCATGTCATAATCTGTATTTGGACACGAGTATGCACAGACACAGACAAATTAATCATCATGTGGGAGTAGATTATTGTAAACACATGATTAATATCATCATCATACTTGAGTAGCTTAATTGTAAACGTAATTAATTATTAAAAGATGAACTCAAATGAACTGCAGTATATTTATTAGGTCATAGTAAAAGTTATAGGTCCTTTTGATAGTGCAAAAAATATATAAATTAATGTGAATGCCTTGCTTAACCCCTATTTTACTATAGTTCTGATAATTTGTTAAGGTGTCATATTTTTTTAGATAGTATAACTTCAACTAAAGTTCTACATAATGTATGATATATTCTGGTAACCTGACTATTATAAGCCCCACTAACATAAACATAAAAATTGGAATTCGTGTAGTTTTTTGTTTGTTTGGGGTTTTTTTTGGGGGGGGCTTTTATAGAGTAATGGATTCACATTTATAATGGGTTTCTTGATAACAACAAAAATAAACATATTTGAATAAATATTATTCAATCATATTTGTCGTGCAAATGTCCCGTGACTAATTTTTTCTGAAATTTTATCTGAATTCTCATTACTAATTTTGAAATTATTATTACAAAATAATAATGGTATGCACATGTTTTTATGACACACCAAAGACTAGATCTTTTTCCATCCACTCACTTGTATGCCTTTGCCATCTTCAAGACATCATATTTATAGGAGGTCATTCTTGAAAATGTCACATGATTTCAGAAAAGTAATTTCCCGTATGAAGACATCAAACAAATCTCCTAGAAAATATATTTCAGTTTTAGAAGAACAGTCACGACACATGACAAAAGTGCAAGAATGACGCGGTCAGTAATTGTGCAGTTTCAAGAGTGAATTGATGCATGTCAAGTTGTGTCTCTTTAAGTCACGATTTCAGTTTACGTGTATTGTCTCCTACTTTTCTATTGTTCTTTTTAACCTAATTGCAGACATACACTTTATACCTGTCTACAGTACATCATCTACTTCGGCATTGTATTATTATCTTTTGTGTGATGCACATCTCTAGTGTTGCTAATAGTTACACTACATCTTACATGTATGCCGAGAAATACTGAGAAAGTGACACACAAAAAACAAACAAATTGTCATTTTTCTGATACTTCAATCATCCATTTAGACTGTAAGATATGTCGTGTATCAGGCTTCTTTGCTGGCTGATAGTGTGACATGACAAATGTCGTCTCTTACTGATTAGGGTGAAACTAGACTGTAAGATATGTCGTGTATCAGGCTTCTTTGCTGGCTGATAGCTTGACACGATGTCGTCTGTTACTAACTAGGGTGTAACTAGACTGTAATATACGTTGTGATGTTCAGCCCTATCAGGCTTCTATGCTGGCTGATAGTGTGACATGAATGTCATCTCTTACTGACTTGAGTGTAACTATACTGTAAGATATGTCGATTGTGTTGTTCAGCCTTACCACCAGGCTTCTTTGCTGGCTGGTAGCATGACACGAATGTTGTATCTTGCAGACTATACATGTATCATCCACTAAGAAGTTGCTCAATTTTTATGTCAATTCTGACCTTGGTCAAAGATCATTTTAATGTTGCATTTACATATATATGTAATTTTTTACACCTCTATGTCAGTGCAACAACAATAATGACACAACAATAATGATCACATCTCAGCGTACAAGTTTTGTTATAGTTAGCAACTACTTATCATATTTATCATGCATTTCTGAATATCAGCACTTTGTAAGTAATATTTGTAATATTGTAATATTTGCACTTTTGAAGTCCCACTCTTGATAAGTCATGTTTTTTGTTTGGAACCTGAGACCCACCACTTATTAATTGTTATCAATGTGATGACAGAGGATACCTCATAAATTTATGACTGAGCCACAATAGCAAATACTTTATATACATATATACAGTCATGTACTCACATACCAACCATATGACTATATGTATATGATTATCCTGTTTTCTGTTATAACATCATCTGTCAAAAACATGTACAAACAAATAAACAGAAGGCGAGAGTGTTTGTTTTCTATTTTCAGAGACAGAGATAGCTTTGTAATCAACCAGTCCCTTTATATCATTCCTGCCTACCTGTCATTTCTGATATTATTGCGATTATCTTATGGTACTAGGATTATTTTAATTTATTTTATTTTCAATGGAAATACACATGTAAAGAAGCTTTTTCGACAGATTTGATAGCGATAAAATGGAAAGTCTTTTGGCTGGAATTGATCTAAATGGGAAAGTGTGGATAATAGCATGTTGGAAATAAACTCATTTTGTGAATTTGCAAGTAAGGATGAAATATTTCCAGTTATCCTGACACAGAAGAATGGAATGCATATAACAAAAGAATGTGTTTAGTTGAAGAATTGACACCCTACAATACCTCAATTGTGTCTGACCTTAGCTAAGCTCAAGAAATATTCACTCATTGACTAGACGCTGACTTAATTTGAGTAAAGTAATCTTAGTGAAAAATAATACTTTTGTACATTTTACAGTAAAAGAACTCTGTACCAAACATCATAGAACATATATGGTGTATACATTTATATATATATATGATATTGTATGTATGAGGATGTGTTATCTTCTTTGATTGTTTGAGCCACTATCCATGCTTCAAGTTTTCTTTTGAACAAGACAACAAGGGTACCAAGCCCTGTTGTAATTCCGGAGAACTCTCTTGTTAAAAATAACACTGAAAAATCCCATTTCATTTTATGTAACTATGAAATCAAAATGGTCACCAGAGCTAAGATGCTCTCTTTCTGATCGCCAACCAGCAACTACAGAATGTGTTGCAACTTGCCAGTCTCTGAGCAGACTCTTGTGTAATAAAAGAATTGATCTTATCACCTGGATTTCATCATGTGTTCAGTTAGAAATGTAACTTCGAGGTATTCTAGAATATGTCACTTTTCCTATACCACAAAGCAACTTACACAAGAGATCAATTGTCTTCCCTCAACCAAGTTTTATATGATACTTTGGAATACCTTGAGTTCACAAGTAATTAGTTAATTTTTCATAGGTAATTTCTTTTCTGCTAAACTAAATCCAGAGTGCACAATTTAATATGGTATTCCACCAACATTATGGTTGGATACACAAGAAATGATCCAAGATTTTCATTTCACTGTAACCAGGGTTCTAAAACTGTAGCACAAAGAATACTGAATACTTATGATATATCTAACTCGTAACATTAACATTTTATGAGGTATCCCTGACTCTCAGGTTGTGCATAGATATAAAAATGTTAGTTGATTGTCTTTCTGTCAATCATATAGAAGTTAGGACTAGTGTATTGCATGGGTACATGTATAGACAGGTACGTGACACAGATGGGTACATGTACATGTCCTAGATCGACATATTCAAATGTATATAAATATTACAATTTACATGCTTTATTAAATCAAGGCCCTATAATTTAATTATCTTGGTATCATAATGTAAAATTGCACCTACATGTATGATGTAGTACCCTATCTTTGAATATTGCACAAACTGTAGTTTCCAACCGTGTAATATACACAGGTGCTTGAAGCACTAACACTAAATCTTTATATTGCCCTGAGCATAATGTATGTCCCACAAACCCATGTCACGGCTTTCAAGTCGTTCACAATTCTCTTGTCTGCACAGCTACCAACCATGCATGTTATTTGATGGTGATAAAATGGAGATCATCTTTTATACATGACTGTACATGTATCCATACATTGCTGCCCATTAAAAAAAGACATCAATCGTATCGATTATATTCAACAAGTCTTCTTCAGTTTTGGTAAAATGTCCCAGAATTAAAAGAAATGATTCCTAATACAGTTTTGTTAACTTGTAAGATTTTATTTTAGTAGTACAACTACTATTTTTTTCCTAGTAAGTGAAGCATGACTATATCCTATTCACTACTACAATGTAGTACTACATGGCTTATTGATACACATGCATTTTTGCATAACATACTTTTGCTGGTACAGTGGTAAGAGTAATATTTCCCAATATGGTAATACCTTTATCATAATCCTATGGAATCAGACACATATATATCATACTGCACAATACAATAAAGAGTTGTTTTGTATATAGGCTGTATAAAATGTTTACAGGTGTATGGTTCGACCTTCCAAGTCACTTAATAAATACAAATTTTGCACTTGATAGATATTAAATTTGACCACCCTACTCATGTATTACTTTGCGGGAAAACTTTCATAGACTATTTATTTATTTATTTATTTATTTATTGCATCCCTTTTGTATCAGGGACTCACTAAGATTGTTAGGAGCAGCACTAACAAAAAAATTAAAATACATACACTACTAAAAAAGATGAGTAAAAAAACATATATGGGAGCAAACATACCAAAATAAACCAAAGTGAGGTAAGAATATTATTATTACAGACTATTATTGACATCCTAACAAATGATTTCTCAAATAAACTATAAGAAAGTACCACTTGAAAACCCAACTTTCAGAGCATGTGTGCAGTACCACAATTGCATATTACTGACAAACATGTGTTTGTTATACAGGTAGTCCATCATTCATTCTCCAGAGTGAAATTTGCATGACATGCTCTGGGCACGTTTCATGTTTCAATGGGCTTTTGTTTCCCATCAAGAATATCTGAGATATTCATCATTTGTCACTTTCTGCCTGGCTTGCAGTGGGCAACTTGATCCATCCATACACATACATATGAAAGGGCATGCACATATAATGTCTAATATAGGACATTGGCATTATCATTCATGTATCATTCGATCATCTTTGGTTGCTAAAATTAGTAACAGTGAGACAGATCGAGTTGTCATTTTTACTTACGTGAGCAGCATGATGTATATGTTCACAAACTGAATACAGACTAATGAAGCAATTTCTTAGTATTCAAATTCCATGTGAACCCTAGAGAAAATGTTTTTACAACAATTCTGCAAATCGATGAATTAGCTGTGATTGTTTATTTAAAACATGCAACAATTATTTCAGTAACATATGTTTCATTTCACAAATTTCAATTGTAATGTTTCACTTTTGTAAGCATACTCGTATAATTTGAGTAACATGGATCTGTGCCACAGTGATGCCATAGGCTTAATTTTGCATAACCTGAATTGGAATTACAGAATATTAGATCTGAAATTAAATTAAAATAGTATAAAATCTGAAAGTAGTTTTATTGTTTCAAAGTGTGCACAGGCTTATAAGCATGAAGTATTGTTTTAATGTCAAGTGCTTTTTCTTTTCTTTTTTAACTTTGTGAACCGTTTAGAGCATTTTATGGATTTACGGTATATAAAAATAAATATTATTATTATTATGATCAATATGCTACGTTCTGGCTTGGAGTAAGTCAGTATACCGGTACTCCAAGGTTCTGGCTGTGATTTAAGAATGCCATTCCACCTCCTGCTCTTTCCATATTATAGAATGATTCAAGCATGTCAGTATTGATTAAATAGCTCAGAAATACAAGAGTTCAAGTATGAAAAGATTTTGGAAGAACCGACATGGTGTAAAAGTAGCAGTTGACATTTTGCTAACTCAGAAACATGTCTTTGTCTTTGAACATCTCAAGGAACTCTTTACACAAGCTTTGATAGATAGTTATAAATGTAAAGTAATACCAAGCAAGTCTCATGGCTAGCAGGTCACAGTTGCCGCCATTTGCATTCATACTTACTTTAACATAAAAGTTACAACTTTCATACTAGTATTGAATGAAAGTTATTGTAACGCCTGCCTAATCAATATCAAATAATTGCCAATAAAAGAAATACATGAATGTTTTGTTTTGCTAAACAATACCAGTACTCAGTTGTTTATTGTTGTGTATTTTGTTGGAGCATTATAAGATAAAATCATTACATCATTTCACTTTTGTTCCTGGTCAGTGAAAATAATGGGTTCTGACAAAAGTGTAATCCAGTGTTATGTAATCTGTAGGTCTAAACTGGAATAGTGGCAACAAGTCCGTAATACTTCCCACAAATAGTATCAGACAAATATATTGCTGCCACTCAGGCAGTATGACTATACTAGTAAATCTTAAATGTGGTGTAAGGCATGGATTACATAGCTTGGCTGGAGACTTTGTTTGTTGGAAATAAGAGGATAGTAATCTATCAAGTTTAAAACTATTACATATATATTATAGAGAGAGAGTCCCATTTGTTTAAGTTGTTTTGTAGTAATAAAGAGTGAATGTTTAGCACTACAGTCTAATTACCTACATGAATATGTTGCTGTGTGGACAGGATATTTAACCTCTCAGTCTAATGAAGATGTGTCACTTTGATTAATAATCTAAAAACCTATAATTCCAAAATTGTACTGAACTGGGTAATTCAGTTTCCTGTCTAATTATCAAGTATAAACATTATTATCATAATCATGCATTTTACACTTTCTGAACTAATCAACTCCAGATTTTGCACCACTTAGCAAAGTTGTGATCTAACACTGAAACAGTATGAATTTAAATTGCTTTATTGTTGAGGTATAACTAGGTAAAAGGAATTTAGTTTTAAAAACAAATTTAGCTTTTCTGGTGTAATAACTGCAATTGGCATTGAAATGTATAATAATTTCATATTTATTCATTTCTGTTGTATTTTAGGTGAAATATTATTGAAGATCATGTAAAGGAGATAGTTTGATGGCACGGTGTTCCACTATCACAAATTGTAGCAGTTAGTACCACTTGAAAATATTCCAAGATGTCTATGGGTCGAGTTGACAGTCAGCGAAAGATTTATCTAAGACAGTTTCATGACAGATCTAAGAGAGTATTGTCAGACTTTGAACGGAACTATCTCCTTGATGTGTTGAAGGAATACCATATATACAAAGATGTAGCCAAGTTGATGGTAGCATTGGTCAATTGCCTGGACACACCAAGGAAACTTGATTTGTTACGGGAAATAAGGAATATAATTCCACCATCTCACATTCCAGAATATGATCGCCTTGCCCCTTATCACCGAATGGCTCATCCAGCTACCCAGCCTCACCCAGCTGGTCAACCTCACCCAGCTGGTCAACCTCACATGCAGTATGAGGTTACTCAAAGTAAAAGACCTCATGTTGTTGTACAAAATGCACCAAGCAAACCTGGATCGTATAGGGGTCCACCTCTTATCAGAGCATATAGTGATAGACCAGTAGTACCACAAGGAACTCAACATCATACACACCTGCAAGTACCAGAACAAAAAAGGAGGGCTCACCATGAGAGTTTTGCCAACAAACAAGAATATATGTCTTCAACTTATCCAGGTATGTACCATGTGAAAAATGTAATGTATATCAACTGTTTGTGTACAATAAATTTCAATGCTTAGTATGTCAAAGCATAGACCCTCCTCCAACATGGAGGGTCTATGGTCAAAGATGTTAATTTTTTTTTTGCAGTAGAAGTTCCCTTATTACAGCTGTAAGATTATTACAATGCATGTGCCTTTTATTAGGCACTATACATGTAAGTAAAGTGTTCACTTATGAAACTTGCAGCCTTCATGCTCAGCTTTACAGCAAAGGTATGGGGTCTATGCCACAGAGATCCTGCAGAGTTCTCACACGGCAATCAATGTTGGCATACTGAATTTTGTGCATTTTACAAATTAAACTGTGTATGTGAAAGTTCTAGTTATGATAACACTAAAGACAGGTACATTGTATGTTAATGTGTGGTCTGAGGAGTGCCTTGACTGCATACATGTATTGCTGGAACACTCAATGTTTTTGTTAGGCTGTTGACAATGTTAGCATATTTTGGAACACTCAGTGTATTTGTTTAGGCTCCAAGTAAATGAAGTGTTGTCAGTGTTGGCATGCATGTACATGTACTGTGATGTACATTGTATGTGAAGGTTCCAGTTATATCTATAGATAACATACAGGTGAGACAGGTTTATGAAACTAACTGGGAAGTCTGAGGAGTACCTTGACAATGTATTGCAGGAACCCTCTATGCACTTTGCAATTATAGCATGTTGAGCCATGAATTATACAATAATGTGACCTTTCAATATATGAAAGGTCGTCACAAATGTATACATTGAACAATATTGACAGCCAGCTACTGAATTTGGTTAATACATTACACAAGTAAGTTGTATTATGTACATAGAAATTAGAATACAGTGTTATTGTAGTGCAAATATTGTGGTACCACAATCGATGATAACATTCAAAGGAACCATGTGGAATGAAATGAATACAACACGAGAAAGGAATGATTATATTATAATATATCTGTGTGTGTTAATTTTAATGATAACTTGACATATAGCATGTACCAGCATTAAGTCACAATTGATGAGTTATTATCTGACGGAGTCCTGAAATAAACATCTAACATATACTGAATATTATCGTGAAATTATACATACACTTAGACTATTCCATAGTTTGCTTTTTGTCTGCGTTGAATCTGTCTGTGCCTATTTTTAAAAAAACAACATTTTTGTCAGCTACCTGTAAGCCTAAATATTTTCCATACTAGAAAATTCTGGTAATTTCTTGGTGTTGAACTGGTTCGTGATTGAAGATTTCCTTCATTATTGGGTTTAGTGCTTAGCATTTATATACAAAATGATAACCAAAGAAATGTTAATTATGTGGCGTTATATTTAGTCTATCCATTGGGTTTGAAAATAAACATCTCCTTCAGAAATCTGAATATCTCTTTACTCCTTAGTTCTTGTTACCTGAAATAAAATTGTATTCCCTTGACCCATGATCATAACGATAACAATCATATGATCTTTTGATTGACACCATGACTTCTGTTTCACATGCTACCTTATAGTTCTATTTTGACCATTTTGCATATTTAGTTATTCAGATTCAAACCCAACGGATAGCCCCCTAGACTAGTAGTGGCTTTACAACATAAATGGTACATTATTGACATTGTTCTCTACAGTATTATATTTAAGTAATATGATAGCATTAGCATTTACCATTTATTATCAACTTCAAATTTAAGTGATGAACAATCATATTTTTATTGTTCAGGTGAGACATAGTAAATTGTATTATTTTACAATGTTTCTAGTCTAGCCAACCATTGTAGAGTTATCCAAACATAGTGTATTTTTATAGTGTGACAGTCGGCAGGCTAAATAGAACCAATTCTGCAAAATGTATTATGCATTATTGTTTCCATGACAACATTAGAAAGTTGAATTACGACGAATGAGTGTATTGAAAAACAACATATTGTATGCATACATTTGTAGATTTAATTTCCCAGGTGAAAATTTCTGTACACGTACATGTACATGTACAGTCAGAACATATTTGATGCAAAAACAGACACTGAAACCTAAAATTGACACTGACGTAATCTCACATTCAAATCATTGAAAACATGATATATACTTTGCCTACTAAGAAATCAATTGATTGATTGATTGATATACCAAATAGAAGTAAGCCGTGTTACTTTGAACAGCAAACAGCTGTGTAATTTTGTTTCAATGATGAATTCTTGTTACCTGGAATAGAATTATACCACCTAGGCAAGTCACAAAAATTTCAATGATGAATTCTTGTTACCTGGAATAGAATTATACCACCTAGGCAAGTCATACAAATAAATCCTATGATTTTGTGGTTGATGACACTGTGGGTTCTGCTTCACATGATACACACATGTATTACTATAGGGCGAATATGACAATAAGTCAGTCTTGCAGTTCTATTTTGACCCTTGTAATACCATTGTAGGAACATACATATGCACATAGTAATGAACCATTCTGTTCACCAGGTCCAGTGTGTTTTCTATATATTCATAATGTGTACATGTACATGTGTATATGCCTGCAGGGCTGCCACATTTGAAGGATTTTTATTTGAAATTCAAATGTGCATTAATCTAATACATATTCTACTTGTCAGAATTTTCAATTAAAGGTGCTGTGCCACATTTTACAAAAGGTGAAAATCTCATAACTCATCCCAGTTTAAGTTAGATAGATCGCTGGAGATTAATATTTCATTTTGGTCATCTTTTAGTATCCAATGTTGTGATCAGAGATTTATGTAGTCACAGCCAAAGACAAAACACACACACACACACACACACAAACAAACATCTGTTAAACAAAAGAACTGATGCTCGAAATGGTTTCTGAATTATTTCCAGATTTAATACCAAACTAAATGTATTACTAATTAAAATACCCATCTATGACTTATTTGTCACTTGCAGCCATGGATTTTGATGGATCTATCAGCATACCAGTACCTTAGTTCTTATACATTGTATTTGTGTCACTCAGCTGGTGTCATTCTATGTGTGTACTTTTACATGGCGGATTTGGATATGTTATAACGCTATTGTGTGATTGTCTGGGTATGAGCGGTATGAATAACCAACCACTACAGCTATTGTTATGATATCCATGATCACAGTGTACAAAACCAGGTCACGTATTCAGGCAGGCAGTGTCTGTATGGCATAAAAACATTCTTTCTGTAACGTAAAGTGCTCTTAGGTGTATTATCTCTATGGATGGAATCCAAATATACTATGTACTATAGTATGCTTTCACAGCAAACTATGGACATTGAATTACATGTACAACAAATTTCAAAAGGAGAGATTGGTGTGACTGTGGTGTCCATGTTTTTACAGTCAAGATATTTCAATGACATGATGTGAAGTTAATGGTTGAGGTCAAAGCATTCAACTTGTCTGACTCTAATGTCATTTCTGTTGTACCTATTTTCTTTGTGTCATTGTATATATCAGAACAGATATAAAACAGTGTGGAAACCAATGTTTTTGACATTGAATGAGGAGATTTATAAATTAAGTGTTTTTGGAGTGCAATGCTATTACATGTACAATGTATATGCACTTGAATGCATAAATTTGACTTTTAAAGTTCAAACAGTTATCAAAAGGACAAGAATTACCATAATACTACTTGTAGAGTTCAGAATCAGTGGAACTTTATCATGTCTATGACGTGGAATGAGGTGAATTTAAGTCATGGGTTTAGGAGTGCAACCTATATGACCTTGAATGTGTAAAGTTGACTTCAGAGTTCATTGCTACATGTATAGTAGTTATCAAAATGACTTACCACTATACTGCTGTACTTGTAAAGTTCTGAATCAGCTGAACTTTATCATGTCTATGACATTGAATGAGGTGAATTAAAGTGGTCTAGGAGTGCAACCTATATGAACTTGAATGTGTAAAGTTGACTTCAGAGTTCATTACTACATTTGTGTTCTTGTACATTGTACAGTATATAGTTATCAAAAGAATTTACCATTATACTGTACTTGAGGAGTTCTGAATCTATAGAACTTATGATGAAGAATAAAGAGATGCAATAATGAAATTGAATAGATTTAGTACATTTGTTTGTAATATTTATCTAGCACTGTCTTGGTATTATGTACATAAAATTTTAAGTTCTGAATCAGTAAAACTTCATCACTAAGGATATTTATTTATGTACATGTATGACAAAATGGAATTACAGATTTCATACCCACAATATTTATCCAGTCCTGCCTGCTTGGCTATTACATACATTTGTATAATATCATACATGTAGTCCTTACAAGTGTACTCACTGTACTATAAATAACAATGAATGATATACATGTACATGTTTTATAGCATGCAGTTCTTGCAGACAAATTTTGTATAGTTTCATAGTGTGTACTTTGACGCAGACAGGGAGTTTGCAGAAACAATTTATGTATACATGTACATGTTTTATAACATGCAGTTCTTGCAGACAAATTTTGTTCAATTTCTTAGTACATGTATGTACATTTACATTGATGCAAACAACAGGGCGTTTGCAAAATCGATGTACACAGTCACATTCTTTGTGTTGTTATTGAATTCAGTCAAGTGTAATGAATTCTCAAAACTGCTGCTGCTGAATATAATCTGTATAACTACTGCTTACTGGATGAATGTACAATATATATGTACAAATACACAATGTAGTTTGATGTATTAGTAGAACCAGTGTGCGAAGTGAAATCCTTTTTGTCGATTTGTTGTACACGTATCTCTCACTCTCTTTTTCTGTATTTGAAGCATTCACTTATTGAAAAATATTTTAATTGAATTTTTGTGAATAATTTACATATAGGTTATCAATAATATTTTGATGTGATATGATTATTGTGCAGTATAAAAATAAAACATACAACAGCTGTTACATGGAATGCTGTCGTTAAATTTCCCCAACACATGTACATCATATGTACAGCTAAGCATATACATGTACATAAATTTAACACCTTTATACATGTAGTGGAGCAAGAAAGTACTGTCAATTGTACCAATATTTTGAATGCCATGGTTTAACAGAAGCAGCTCTTTGTAAATTTGATATGCAGGTTCTCATGTGCAATCCACTTGTTTGGTGTGGTAAAAATGAAAACAGACTTGCTTTGTAACAGTGATACTAATTTTTGTGTGTAATTTTATTTAAATTCTTTTCCCCCTTCAAGCTGCTTCTAAAGAGAAAGCTAAAACAAAAAAGAAAATCAGATTTAAAAATGAAAAGAACCTAAGTGAGGAGAGTAAGTAAAAGATGAAATTGGTCATGGTGTAAAGTAGTCAGACTAATTTGGGTATAACGTCTTTCCAGTACTGTGCTTGTAAACTGTATTACTCCATTGACATTTTCACTTTCCTCATCATTATGTGGTTGCATGCAATCTATTAGACATCACTGACAGTTTATGGTCATCTAATATTTAATAGGTACTAGTAGAAATTGTATTGTGATTTATCATCTATTACTGTCAATATGAATGTTTAAATGAAACATTGGTTGTGGTAAGATGGTTTAGATGTAGTATATTGATGGGATATATTTTACTATTATACAAAATCTTATATTATCACCGTATCATCTTTATAATACAGAAGTGTCTTTATCTGAAAACAGACTAACAAATTATCCAAGAAAGTTTACATGCATGAATACATGTACTCACAAATCCTGAAATAATCATCACATACTTTACCATGGTGGTGTAATAACAATATATAAGACAAACAGATGACTTCTAAGTTCTAGAGGAAAACAGGATATTTGTACATTCATCTGTTGGTGCCACGGTAATTTTCTTTGTTCAGCTGAAGAAAAAAATGACTGGCATAAAGTGCCTTGTCACTAAAAGTTGTGAACATGTAGTGGGAAGATTTTGATCCAGTCACATTGTTCTCCTGAGTTTTAAGACTGTGGTAACTATTTCAACAGTCATCTATTTATGGTCAGGGAGAGAAAGTGTCACCTCCTCACCGTGAAATATTTGACATTTATCAGGACACTAAAATGAGCTAAAATGGGCCCTTCTGACAGTTTTGTACCTTAAATGTGGTTTGTAATACAAGTGTCATTTTATTAAGAGAACACTTAGAAATTACAAGATGCTTAGTGACCTCATTACCGTGTTCAGGGGAAACACTGAGACTGGTGTTGTCATACATTTTTGTTTTGGCTGAACAAAGAAAAATAATTGGTATAGAAATCTGTGCAAGTTTTACTAGATTTCCCTCGGTTACATATAACTTACAAGGGTTCCCAAACCTTTTGAAAAGTTATTTATTGTCATCATAGTCAAAAAGTGAATATCGATGATGTATTTTCTGTTTGAAGGCTTCTACCTGGTGGAATAACACATTCAAGTTTGTTATGGGTTTATTAAAAGTACATGAGGATATAATGATATCAATCTGAATTTAGGTTCTTATATCAAAAATCTAATTTTTTCTGTAGGTGTCAACAATAATGGGTATACAGAAGAAGGTACATTACACGTGGTTACAATAAACAAAGATGACGATAGCCTAGGGTTTAGTATCCGTGGTGGATCAGAACATGGCCTGGGAATATTTGTCAGTCAAATAGAGGAAGGTTCAGTAGCAGGTAAGATGTAACCCTCACCTATACACATACATGCATGCAATATAACACCACATACTGTAATATACTAATAAAGATACACTCACTCACTCACTGAGTCTGTCTGTTTGTTTGTTTGTTTGTTTGTCTGTATGTCTGTCTGTCTGTCTGTCTGTCTGTCTGTCTGTCTGTCACTATCTCTCAATTCCTCATCATCTCTGACGTCTCTCTCTCTATCTTGCTATTTGTGACTCACTTTGTCTATTTCTCTTACTGTCTCTTTCTATATCTCTTTGTCTGTCTGTCTCGATTGATTGATTGATTGATTGATTGATTGATTGATTGATTGATTGATTGATTGATTGATTGGTTGGTTGGTTGGTTGGTTGATACACCATTACCAGTATGATTTCAGTAAAAATGTGAAATTTTAAGCTGTATATTAATTGATAACCTATTTGTGTTATAGATCGTAATGGCTTAGAAGTTGGTGATCAAATCCAAGAAGTCAATAGTGTAGGCTTTGACAATATTTCTACAAGTAGTGCTGTCATGGTATTACAGGGAAGTAGTCGTCTCAGAATGATCATTAAACGTACTGGTAAAATTCCAGGATTTAAACTGGCAAGAGAAAAGACATCATGGTAAGAATCTGTAGGTTGCTATTTTAATCCTTTTTCTATTGGGGTGGGGGGGGGGGGGGAGTATTTGTTTGCACACAAAAAGCTACAAGTTGGGAAAAACAGGTTTGCACAATATCTAAAAATTTGGTTTGACTAAGCCCCCCCCCCCCCCCCCCCCCCCAAATGACATGAGGTACATGTATTTAAGTGACACGCGACCAGAAACAATTTCTTTGGGGGGGGGGGGGGGGGGGGCTAAGATGACTATAAAATGTCATATCATGGTACTATAGAAGTAGCTGGTTTTGACTCTAGAAAGAATACATGCCTTGGAATGTGATGTGTTATAAAACACTTATTGCCTGGCCTTATTCGCACACAATTATTTAATACTTTGTTTGAGTAAATTAAAGTTCGTACATAGCTGAGCAATATTTAGCAAGGACCAAATTTGCATATTAAATGAACCTATGTTATTCTAAATACTCACTTGGAGTTTATTTTTGTGACAATGCCAAATGATCCAGTATTTGTAAATGCTAATTTTGAGGGTCTATGGACATGATTAAAATAACCACATATGGTTGTAGTGTGTTTAAAATTGGTAATTTGCAGTCATTGCTGAATTTAAATACACACTGCAATCCTATGAAAAAATTGAATTGATATATTGATTAGTTTATAACTTTTATGATAACTGTATCCAGTAAGTAGCCAGTAGCTTCACTTAGCATTTAAATCAATATTCAGTGTTATAGTAATACTAGTAAAACTTATACTAACAATTATTGCAAGGCATTTTTTAAGTTGAAAGCAAAATTTGCCTTCCAGTAATATTGATCGGGGGGAGGGGGGGGGATAATAAGAATTGGCATATCTTGTGTCAATGTCTAATATTTATATTATGAACAGTACATAGAATGGGTCAAGGATGTCAAAATGATAGAAATATGTTTCTTATGAGTCACCACAATAGTATTAAGATATTGGAAAACAGTAAATTTTGATTCACCACAAGAAATAGGTATACATGAGTGCCACTTTGTATAGATGACACATTACACTCTTCATGTCATGTGTCCATGTATTGTATTCTTTACCAGGTATGACACATTGAGGAGAACTATAGTCAAAGACCGCAAAGTGAATGAGAATGATCCACCAGACACCCATAGAAGTGAGATGCATATACTGAGTGGCACTAATGAAAGGAGAGTCACACTGCATGCTGAAGAAAACCAAATGTTAGGTCTTAACATCAGAGGTGGTAGTGAGTACGGACTAGGAATTTATATATCAAGGTAAGGTGATGATATGGGGGGGGGGGGGGGTGATATTGTATAGTAGAATCTGTCGGTTTTCTCTCATTCTAGAATCTAGAAAAGAAATGCAAATGTTTAGTTAAGGAAAAATGAGAACTGGGTCAGATGAAAGATAACTCCACCCAAAATAGAACATAGTATATTTGATTCCATCCTCAAATGAAAATTTATTTGTATTAGTAAACCATTGTATCAATTTAAACTTTGTTCCTAACACAGACTTTAAAATTTGTACCTAAAATTTACATCTGGGCACTTAAATCATCAGTATTAACAGAGATCAGATCTAGAGCTATTAAAACAGACTTCCAGGCACCTTAGAATAACCCCTTAGTCGGCTCACATGTCCGTAAAGTCACATGTACTGAATAGTGGATCAATCTGTTGACAAAGACTGAAGATCACTGAAGTGTGCAGTCAATAATTTCAGATAAAATTTTCAAGTTTATGTTTGGAACAAAAGTTGAATTGAATACTTTGATTGTATCCTTCAGAGTTGACCATGGTGGCCCTGCAGAGGCTAGTGGTATTAAGGTAGGAGACTTGATACTGGATGTCAATGGAATGACATTTGAAAATATTAGTCATGCCCAAGCTGTAGATTTCTTGAAGAGACAGAAACATCTGATTATGACCATCAGAGATGTCAATAAATATCCTGCATATAAAGAAATGTTTGCTGAATACAGCTGGATGGATGGAGATCCTAGGAGAATACGAGTTGCACGTAAGTTCAGTGGTAACTTTTGTACCATAAGATACAATAGAGTAAGAGTAATCCTTTGACTGGTATATGTAGGTTACAAAAAGTACAAAATTCTGAAGATGAAATGTTATAATTTTGTTTATACTTTGATATTCAAAAACTACCACCCATTTCATGTTACTATTGTTAGTGTTTACTGCCTTTTTTTGACACAACCGTACTGAAACCAATAAGAAACTGCACATGCTACACTTTAAGATTGCAAGATCACAGTTTCTTGCTACATTTTGTCTAAAAAGAAATATTATTTGAACATACTGTGACCAGACGCAGACATGCCAGTGCCAATGTTTTGATGTCTGCATTTGATGTCTGCATGGTGACGCTAAGATCATTTCATTTAGACAAAGTGTTGCTGGAAACTATTCATTCAATCTTGGCATCTTAAAGTGTAGCATATGCAGTTTCTCTGTGGTTGTATCAAACAGAGCCAGTGAACACTTACATGAAATGAGCTGTATATTATCATGTGACGAACTACCAGGTAGTGGTCATTAGCATATTCATACATTCATTTGTTTACAGAATTGTCCTAAAAAGAGCATTACCTGCAGCTCAGTAAGTGGGAACCAACATGAATACACAAACTGAATATTGTACTCATGAAAGTTTCAAAGATATTTGTAGCATTACACTCGGTCATAAAAACATGTAAAAATAAACAAGTTTGTTTTAACAGGACCACATACTGCACCACCAGCACCTATGACCAATCAATCATGGCAGACACACAATGGACCTATGGATGCCATACCTAAAGACATGATGGACAGATATTCCCCTAGACAGGATAATACTGACAGACTCTCACCAGAGATAGTAGAAACATCACTTACAGCTGCTCCTAGAACACCACAGGTATGTATGATACAGTACACAATTTGAAATAGTCAAGGATGGTACTTCTTAGGAGAAATGGACCCTGCATACCTTTGCTGTGTTTGATGATAAAAGTATTAAAATCAATCACTCAAAACTTCTGAAATAAATTCTTTCTCTTGCTTCTTTTAAAATCATTACAGAAATCAGTGTGTTCACCGTCTTGTTTTCAAGGAAGTATAATTGAGGCATATTTTTTTAGAACAGTTAGATCTCTATTTTAAACAATGCAAAGAAGTTTATATGTAACACTTTTATTTCTGAGGCTCACACAGTCAAAAAATTCAGGTGAAAAACATTTTAAAAATGCATTTTTTGCCCAAACTATTCATCAAAACCACAACTTTGAATATAGAGTCTACATGAGACATGTAACACATAGTATATTGATCTTGTCTTTATTGTGAAAAATTATGTAGAAAACAATATAAGCCAATGACCATGCACCTCATCCTTTATGTAGTAATTTTAAGAAATGCCTTCAATATTCCCATACAGAAACATTTCTTTTGGATTTGTGTTTTGAAACTAGAATTTATGTTTTCGAATTCAGGGAAGACTTGTATATTAAACTAAAGTCCATGAGATTTATTACATGTAAACATTCTGTTTATCTTTCTTTCTATGCAGACATATGCTGTTCAACCAACAGATGAGAATTTTTCAGAAAAATCTCAAAGTAAAAAATCTGGTATATTGACAGTGTTAAAGGGTAACAAGTCAAATAGTGTATCTAGATCTCAAAGTCTGAATATCAAGTACAATCCTGAAGGTAAGGAACATGATGCAAGGAAAAGTGACACACTGACTGATTGACTGAATGGCTTACTGAGTGATGGATAGGGGACTATCTTACTGACAGACTGGCCTGGTTGACTGACTGACTGACTGACTGACTGATTGCATGATGGACTGAAATGGCTGACATACTGACTGATTGGTTGATTGATTATTGATTGACTGACTAGCTGACTTACTGAATTACCCACACTTGCTCGTTTACACACACACACGCGCACGCGCGTGCACACTCATGACACTACACTCACTCACACAGCAAAAGACTACTACAGCTCTATAACACATTCAAAATCAATTTTTAGAAACCATGCAAATTACTGAGTATTTTTAAAATGTCTAAGTTATGAAACATTCATTGAAACTTCTCTAGTTGTGTTTTATCAATTGTAATGGAGAAGTCCTAGGCTTTCAAGATATATTGAGTTGATATTCATAATAATCAACTTGTTCATTTTTGTGTGTGGTTGAACTGTAAAAAATACAACATGATGTTTGCTGTGTGTTCTAGGAGTTTTTATAAGTGTGAAATTTTATTTTTAGTTTTGAATCAAGTCCATTGCACAGTGTGTTGTCTTACACTGTATTGTATTGTGTTGTACACCTTGGTGGTTTTGTTTTTGTTGACTAAAATAGTAACAGAGTGTACAACAAATCACTGGAAGTTAATTTCCATTGTGTCATGTCAACAATGCATGGTGTGTTGTGTGTGTTTAGAGAGTGTACACAATAACCAGTGATACTAACTCTGTTTACATGTGTTTGTCCTATCAAATCTGGATATTTACTTAGTTTGCAGTGTGTTATGTTGTCACCTTATTCCTTGCTAGCTTCATTCCATCCAACCACTGCTCACTTCATAGCACGCATTCTGAGTTTCATTGCATTATGCTTCACTTGTATGCTATATAGGTCACACACAAGTAGAATCTCAGTCAATATTGCATACCACCCTATAAACTACTTTGCATCAAGAATTTACACCATCACTGTCACTTCATCACCCACCCGTATATCAAGGTTTCATTTTGTCTCAGCTTCTGGCAATATTTTACTTTGGCACTGATTCTGTACCGGTATATATACCAGGTGCTGTAGTAATCCTGATATAAATTGATCACTCGCTGAATAAAATGCTAGAACAAAAAATAAAACACTAGTCTACTTAAGAACAGTAATGATAAAGTCACTGTTAAATATTGAAATCGTTGAGCTCTAGGCAAAATTTTATTTTGGCATTGAAAGTGTATATATAAACTTGTTGTAATTATATTGTAATAATGTGATCACCTGCTGAATAAAATGCTAAAATGAAAACAATACAGTAATGTAGTCAGTGAACAGTAATGGTTATTCACTGTTTGAATGTCGAGAGATCTTTTGAGCTTTACCACAACATTTCATTTTGGCATCAATAGGTTATAATATGCTGGGTACTCTAGAATTTGATCACTCACTGAATTAAAATGCTACAATAAAAACAATACACTAGTCTGCATCATTACAACTTATGAACAGTAATGATTAGGAGCCATTTGTAAGATCTTCAAGTACTCTGACACTGTGGAAGAAAGTTAACACATTTTACAAGTAGGAATATTTTGAGGAAGCAGTGATGAAAAAATGTTTTCTGAATTGCCTGTCAAAACTGACATTTGTTAATGTTTGCTGTTACTGGATATTTTGTTTATAGCAAATATTTCTTAAATCAAAAAAATATCAGTGTATGTATATGTTTCATCATCGTCATCATCCAATCATATACACCCTGGCTATACAAGTGATTGAATGTCAATTAGTTTGAGTAAAGTACTGTTTGTTTCTTCTGTATTCCCGCAATGTAAAGTTAATGCATGTTATATTTTGTGGTGTGCCTGTCTATCTGATAGTGCATAGAAATGTTCCGAGTGTTTCTAGCTTTCCATTTGGCTTGCAAACACTTTGTATACATTGAAAGCACGCCCAGACCTAAAAATTGTGCCTTTGCTCATTGTGTGTAGATTTAGAGGCAAAACAATTTTATAACGATGAGAAGAAGGTCAAGAAAGTGAAGAGATCACGCTCCATCAAGGAGATACTCTTCCGTACCAAGACAAAAGATAAAACTGACAAAGTCAAAGCGGGATCCCAAGGTAAAAATAGAACCTAGTAGTTCATCACCACTCTCTTTCACTTTCACTTGCCATAGCTTCTGCTTTCATATTTGTATAATTATATAGATTTACTAATTGCTGGTTGGGGTTCCCAAGGTAAGAGTGTTGATACTAATAAACCTCAGCTTCAACTAAGCTATCCAAACTCAAAGCAACCCGCCAATGAATACAGTATGGCTGAATTAACTGCTGGTTGGTATGTAAGGTTTAATTAACTTGCAATAATACACAAAACCTATGATGTTACTAATGCTGTCCTGTGACCATGGCACCTCACATATGATGTTACTGATACTGTCTTGTGACCATGGCACCTCACATTGTTCTCACCATTGAATAATCAGATGTAACATGTAGTTTTCTGTGTGTTGTGTCACTTCAGGATCTAGGGACAGTTGTACAAGTCCATAATGTGAATTTGTTGTTGTCAGTACGATCACATTGTGGGTGGTGAAAATACCACTAAACAGAAAGTGACAATAAGGGAATACACCTACATGTACACCTTGATCGATTGCATTTGTTCTTGTTACTATTTTACATTCTCTTTATACTGCAGTTACAAGTGTAGGATATATTTCTCATAGATAGAACAGATTGCAAATGAAATCATGAATATTATGCAAATTATATCATGACTATGCAAATCACAGCAAATATATTATGCAAATGACCACAGTAGTGGCACTTCATGCACATTGTAGGCCATGAGTATGCTGGCTAGCTGAGCCACACAAATCTAATGGAAATTTCCATACATACATGGTTGTAACTACTGGTTAAGTATGATTAGAATCTTTTCTGAATTGATTTCCATCAGTGCATCCTTACCATAGAGGGGACGATCATACCAATGAAAAGTTCTCTCATTTTCTGACATAAAATTATCTGAATTTCACAACTCTTATTTGGTACTTCATTCAAGCACAATTTGTCTACATTCTGCAGCAAACTTACAATTGCCGTCAATACCATACTCCTATCCTCTTTCTTTCAAGTGAAATTCATAGTTATTGTGCAACAAGAACATCATAAACTGTAAACATTGGACACACATTTTAATAAGGACAAAGCTACAGCAAATCATATTTTCATACCATCTCATTTAATATCATAACCAGTCATTTACAAGAAGTTACTAGTTTTCTTTTTGCAGGAAAGGAACTTATAAATAAGTTTACAGTATTTGTCATTAATTTTGTGACTGTGAAAATGATACTCATTTTGTTGACCACCAAGTTAACTATCCAAAATACACAGTACACATCCTATCTTGAATAATCAAGAGGGGTGTCAACACCACTATCTTTCATCCTATCCCTTGAAGTTGAAGCATTGAAAGCTGTGTGTGTTAGCATATCCCAAACAACTAACCCAATTGGCTGTCTTCAATGCCCAATCAGGTGCCTAGTTGTGTTTGCTTGTTAAGATGACAACATCCATACCCTTTGGATTCCATGACACTCCAACATTGCCTAAATGACATTGGCAAAGTTTTGCTTCTGAAGCTGTGTCAATACCTTTATGTTGGAACATCTTTCAACTACTGTAAAGTTCATTTTGGTGTTGGAGAAGAGTATATCAGGAACTCTATAATTGATGAGTTTGTTAGCTGGATTAATGGTAGCTTGTAATTGTTTTGAGTTTTGTATAGTATTAAAATGAGAAGGAGTAAATTTGGTCAGAGCTGGGACTCAAACCTGGGACTCTCCGATCGCTAGATGGATGCACTACCAACAGTGCTACCCAGGCTGACATCCACCAACTGTACCACACATGCTAACATTTACCTTTGAATGCTTTAACTTCAAGGGAAGAGATTAATAATAGTGAAATTGAAATTGAAAAACTGTGATTATGAAACAAGTACACAGCCATGAGTGTATGCTGCCTTGCAGAGTGTAATTACCTGTGTACAACAACTCTGTATGAGTCATAATAATGGCAATAGAGAGAGGTAATTCTGAGCCAGTTTTCACAAAATATCGACTTCCATACAGGTTCAAGTACAACTAAACCTAAAACAAGGCTGGGTCTGGGTAGTTTCATGAAGTCTTCAAAAAACACAGATGACAAAATTGAGACATCCGAACCAACTCCTGTAGCGATTGAAGATACTGCTGTAGATATGGAGTATGAACTTTCTGATGAAATCAACAGAGAACAAGACATTGTTGTCAGTGCTGTCAGAGAGTCAAACGGAGAAGCAAGACCTGTAAGGCAGGAAAGTACAGGTAGGAGATGTTATACCAATCTTTGCCTTTTTCAAATATTTTTTATCTTAATACTGTAGCTGCAGAAATCAAAATTGTTTGCATGCAGTTTTAAAGGGGAACTCCAAACTGGGAAATAGATGTATTTTCACAAACTTTGAGTTCTGTCATTTCATAATTTCAGAGTTTGCACAATTGTCGAGAAACACCAAATTGAAACTCTATTGTTCTGACTGGTCCACCGTGCTGCATGTAACTTTGCAGACTTACATATTTATTAGATGCACACTGAATATTCACGACTTTATCTATAAAAGCTAATAAACACTTAGGAGTCATGAATATTCAGTGTGCGTTTAATGAATATGTACATCTGCTAAGACCAATGTGGCAATGGTGGACTGGTTTGAGAACAAAAGAAATAAAATAGAGTTTCAATTTGGTGTTTCTTATCAATTGCTTAAAATTTACATGACGTGAAATCGTGAAATAACTCTCCAGAACCCAAAGTTTATGAGAATACCTTTATTTCATGGAGTGGCGTTCCCCTTTAATGATCAAACATATCTGTTAAGGGCTACATTCAGCCAATGAATATTACTGTCCAACTATTAAATCATGATGGCTTGGTACAATCAGATTGATACTATAAACAGTTAAATACTGGAATCAGCAGTGAGCAAGGCTTTTGAAGTATGCACTCATGGTTTGTATTTGCAATCAGATAGTGCCCACCTGTTACTTAAACAGATTAGATGGATGTGTTAGTTTTTGTTGATTGTAAATCGGACACAGAATGTGGCACGTCTTTGCTTGCCAGATAAGACATTTGTTAAAGGCTATGTATAGACATATACAAATTCCTGTCATACTTTGTCATTGTAGCATCAAGGGATTCGTATGGAAGCATAGGGAAGAAACGAGGTGTATTCATTCATGGTGCTGGTACACAGATAATGCTGCAGCAAGCATCAAGTCAACATGCACTACCAGCCATTGAGGCTTCAGCCAGGAAATATGTACAGAATGAAGATGAAGTCAATGCTATTCTGAGACACGTAAAGAGAGTAAGAACAGAAGTTTGTCATAATATTACTTGTAAAGTTGTATCTTAATTTACCAAATTGAATATACCACATTCCAGTTTTTAGAAGAAAAAAAAAAGATTTATAAAATTTGGCCACTAGGAATGTTGTTTAGAATCAGGTATTGGATCAGAAGTGAGGGCTATGATAATAGAGTACCCCGCTACTGAAACCTCCTGTGAGAAAGTCATCATTTCACAGTGTTCCATGAAAAAAAGTTGCATTTTTAACCAATCAGAACATTTGCACAGAAATCAGAGTTCTACTATAGGTAGGAGTTATAAGTTTTATAAGTTTTCATGTCTGCATAAACTGGGTATATGTCCTATACTTGTATGTGGTATGGAAAATAATATCACAGTTTATTCACCCTCCACAGTTACTCATTTTTAACCAATCAGAACATGCTACTGACATTATTTCTGGTGACATATGTTTTTTAGGAACTACCAGATTTGCTGATAGACCCTACACATGTAGGGCGTATGATTTGCTTGAGTCCCACTTCATTGACTTCTTCATATACTAACTATACCATGTGATTTTACCCTTCACTGTTCTATTTGGTTCATGCCAGTAATCACTTGTTATATTTGTTATCTTTTCTTCTTTAGTACATGGTAGGCGGTGATATCGAGATGTTGGTTCATCCTCTACTGGCTATTCTTGATAAATCAGAGAAAATCATAGTTCTTAAAGAAATCAGGTAAGCACTCAGAACTCCTCAGTAATGGAATTTATAATTACTGCAGTTGTTACATGTACCCCGATATTTAGTTATTGTTATGTTAGTTCTTAAAGAAATTAGGTAAGCACTGTACTCTGTAGTAATGGAACTTATAATTACTGCAGTTGTTACCTCTACATTTAGTTATTGTGATGTTAGTTCTTACAGAAATCAGGTAAGCACTCAGAACTCCTCAGTGATGGTACTTATAATTACTGCAGTTATTACCCTATATTTAGTTATTGTGATGTTGATAAAAAGACTACTAACACCAGAAAGTTGACTCATATGATTATAGTTGTCTCATTTAGATGTAGACACCCTGTCTCAGGCACTCCTAGTTCCTACTTCAGATCATTAGAAGTTATGTTTATGTATGTAGGATAGTGAAAAACCAAAGCTCAACTAGATGTTCATGCCACAGCCTATGGAATAATCTTATATGTAGAGATTAAGTAATGTATTTTTTTATCTGTAGGCCCATCATCATGCCAACTGACATTGGTAGATTTGATAGTATGGTGTCAAGAAGAGAAATTGAAGCATATGAAGAACTCCATGGTCCAAATGGTTAGTATTATTTTATAGCATCTCTTTGCTAACTTCTTGAAAATACTGTCATTTGTGGATGACAATGCACATTCTGAAATGGCAACTTACTAAGTTAGGTCAATATACACAATGTAGCAAGTGGCTTTTGAATGTGATAGTAACAATTGACATGCTGTCAGGAGGTAACCTGAAGACATTTTGAGGTCCCACGCCTTTTTAAAATTTTATTTTTATTTATTTAACTTTGACAAACGTCAGGTAGTCCACACAGATGACAAACACCTATAAACATGGACCACTTCAGTGTGCCCTCTAAGCCAATTTGACATGCCACTGACACACACAAGTCCTAGTGAAGCACCAGAATTTGGTGTTCTCCTATCTCTTACTATGTGGTGACTCACAAGAAATCCAAGTTTTTATCATTTTGACTCACAACAACAAAATTTGACTATCATTAGAGGGCACACTGGACCACTTCAAGAGATGTGAAAATGTGCTTCAAAATGAGTGACAAGATTATTAATGTTATTCAGTTGTGTGACTGTGCACATTGAGTGCTTATATTAAAGACAGTAACTTGGTAAAATCTACCTAAGTACAAGGGTTTCCCATCAAAATGTTTATGATGATGATTAAGATGATGTTTAATACCATTGATGGGATGCATTGACATTGACACTAAGAAGAGTTGAATCAAAGTTTTATTGAAATCATTTCACTTGTGTAAAACGAGCTTATCAACTCAGCTTTGCTTTGTTAAATTTCAAATCAGTGTTTGACTGTTACACAAAATAATACCCTCTAGTGGCACAACAGATTATAGTAAAATACACAGATTATAGTAAAATACACAGGTAAGTCTGATGGTAACACAACTATTGTGAATTCTTTGTTTTTCATTTCCTGTTTTCTATGTTTTATTAATAAAACATGCCTCTTTGTAGCTTTTTGGAAACGTGTATACATAAAAGACACCAGAATACAGAGTACTCGTGTACATTTCCAGACAGGTGATTGTAAAGAATTTTTGTATGAATATGCTCACTCCAAACATCCTTGCATGATTTAACAGTGTGTTGTTTTTTGATGAACCATATGCATCCAACATTGAAGTACCTCTGATGTGCATAGTACAGATATCGATAAATATGGATGGCAGATTGATTGCATGGTTTCTCACATCTTGGTCCATACTCTAAAAAATGTCCTTGGTCTAATAGCTGAGAAATCATGTTTGCCCGACTCTCTAGATCTGTGGATGATGTTATTTTGTCATCCACTCATCATGTATGATTTAAGGGTTTGGGTTTTGTATCTGACATAATATCTTCATTACTATCACAGATCATTGGGTCATGTGGCTGTTTATCATACTAGGCATAGAATTATTCTACTGTTTCTTCTCCATGTTTGACATCCTGATATCAGTAATACATACCAAGCATATGTTACACTGTATCACCCTTATCATATCACAGGCTTGACTGTAAAATACTCCATCTCACTCCACCCCCACCGGCCCGCTCTATCCATGAAAGGGGTTGGCTGTGTGAGGGCGCCCCATCACAGCGTACCTTACAGCCTAATCACAGGCATACCATATGCCAAGTGTGTGGTATAACTATACTGTATGTATCTTGTAATATCACACAATGGCATCAGTATATAACTATGTATTGACTATGTCAGTGAATACATATACATAATTATACAATGTATTGTAATCATGTTGAAAGTTCAGTGGTCGTTCACTGCACATCTTTGATATGTATGTCTTTTGGAATGTTTATATACGAACAAGAGTTTGACACTAAATACAAAGACTTCATGATTTTTCAAGCATAAATGTGTAATCCCAAGGTATATCTTGGTTTTATGTGAGCTCTTGTACTGATATGCTTGCTTGGTAAGAATTCCATTGTGTGGAGGACCCCATGATGCACAATGTCATGTGACTTAATAGATGACCATCATGTTTTAAGATATATCTTTGGATGCTTAAAAAAAGCCATCAAATTGTTAATTTTTGTGTCAAACTCTGTAAACATCCCAAACATATGTCCTCCAAAGATGTACAGCACACGACCAGAGTTTTTAGGTCATTTATCATAAAAGTGGTGAGTTAGGGACTGAAGTGCATTGAAGGTGCTAATGATTGGTTTTTATCACTTTCCATTCATGTCATCCAGTCTTTGGTTTCTCCTGTATATCAAGTGTGATATACCACATAGAGATAAAGGTGCATGAAGCAAGAGGAATTTTCTTTCCAGTTTGTACTTCTGTGTCTGAGTTGACTCCCCATTGCATGAGTATTGCGCCCTCTATGGCACACTTACACCCAGTTCCATCATACATGTCGAGTGTTATCTGAGGCCTAGATTTGGCCTGATGAGAACTTAACAGAAGTCACTAAGGCAGCAGGAGCAGTGAACATGTCGAAGATGAATTTAACAAAATTTGTGAATAAGAAAGACAGCAAATTTGTAAATTAAAGAATTCGTTGAAAATATATTTAAAAAAATACAAGTAAAACTCTTCAATGATCTAGGCACATTACTTCAAGTTACAATATTGCAATACATTATTTTGACATCATTATTACCTTTATAGTGTACACAGAAATATAACTGTACAGAAACCTAGTGTATTATGGAACTGGGTGGGAGCTGGAAGAATTAGGCTGGGATTATTGTGTACTAGCATATGTCCTAAATGTACATGTATTATTTGACTTTCATCAGATCAAACAGTGGCAGGAGAAGAACAACTCTTACAGTCACCAACTGACGAACAACCTAAGAAAACTTTACTGGCTACAAAACCTGGTATGTGTTCATGCTTTTTTTTTGAGAATAAAATTTTACACAATATGCATGTTTTACATAGCTTCCATGTGTTCTAAAAAGGGTTGTGTACATTAGACGAGGAACTTTCTCAGCTGTGCATGGTATTGGTAGTCATGTCATAAGGATATGTTTTCTTGATTTCCAATATTTCCTTAATTTCTAAGTCAATGTCATGAAAGTTAAGTGTGTAGATAGTTTTATTGCTATGCATGAATGGAACCAGTGAAGATAAATAGGAGATTTGAAATATCCTTTACATTACATCAAAATGACCAGGGTAGAAAGCCCATATTTTTGTTTGAATATGTGCAACTTGGCTTGTGTGTGGTGTAATGCTTTTTTTTTTTCTTTTTCTTCTTTTTAGGTTTTAACGGTTCCTTCACATTGAAAAAGCAGGAACAGTACGAAAGAGAAAAAAGGCGCAGAGAAGAACTAGAAAGACTTAAGATAGAAAGGCAAGCTGAGGTCAAGAAACAAAAAGAAATGAGTTCTCAAGAACCTGTGAAAGGTCTTGCATACAGTCACATGCCAGTCATAGGCCCACCACAGTCCAAGAGATCCCCTACACCAGAACCTGTCGCAAGTACACCGTTGTCAAGTCCCCATTCTCACAAAGTACACGTTGAAATAAACACAGAAGATGTTGACGAGAATTCAGGAGTTGTGTTGATAAGGAAAATAGAACAATCAGAATATGCTGAAATCTCAGCAATTAGTCCAGAGACAGAGGTGAGTCTAATGGCCAATCAAGTGACAGAGGAAAATCTGGTGGCCAATCAGGAGACAGAGTTAGAAGTTGCAGCCAATCAGATTGGGCAGTTAGATCTGTCCAGTGATGCAGATGATGAGAATGAAGGTAAACAGGAGAACGATTCAGACACAGACTCTTTTGATAGTGAAGGGAGCAGAAGTGGAATTTATCACATTAATGATGAAGATGAAAGGAGTGTAAACGATAGTGAGCATGTCACTAATGAGCTAGCATTAACAACCAATGGCATTGACACTGGCATTGTTCCATCACCTGTATCATCCAATCAAAGTTCAGCTGCATCTACACCACGTGATTCATTAGCCAATGAAAGTTCAATGTCCATCAATTTGCCAAACTCATCTGATTCATCAGCCAATCAAAGCATTGCTTCAATAGCATCAGCCAATGACAGCAAAGTATCACAAGATAACATTTCAGAGCTCTATGCAACTGTTGACTTCAGTAAAAAGAAAGCTAAGTCACCATCACCTAAGGCCATTGCAAAGGTCACATACGAGGTTCATAGTTCACCACCTCCAACACCTCCCAGGAATGTCAGAGGCATCTTGTAAGTATCGTCCATTTTAATCATTCTCACACTTAAGAGTTCCTCAGGACACCTTATCACATTCCTCTTGAAAAATTCAAAGATTTTGGGCTCCAGAAGAACTCTTACCATTAGTACATTTCAGATCAGACTGAGTGAACCCTAAAGTTACTCATTTTATTCCATTCATTTGTAACATCTTTGGAGACATTCACATAACATGCTATTCATCTATGTGTTACTCAGTATAAAATCATATCTTCATTTTTATCAACTACTTCCAAACAACAGATAGTAAGACAAGAGTACAACAGTGTACATTTTCTGTTGATACAGATCAGGTTTATGCTGTGGTGTCTAATTAAAAAGATATGTAAACACATCTAGGGCTGGAATACTATTTATAGTGTGTCATCTAATAAACAACAGTACTATTTTTGTTGTCAATAACATTGTAGTCTGTAAGGTACTACACCATGATGGGGCGCCCTCACACACCAGTGAGGGCAAAACAGCACGATGTATCTTACAGTCTAATCAAATTGATGACAGATAGGTCTTCTCACCAGTCACACATAGTAAGAGATATGGGAACATCACATTTTGGTGGTTCACTAGATATTTCTGTGCTTCAGTGGTGTGTCAACTTGGCTTAGAGGATACACTGTTCCTTTCCCTAGCCTCTGAACTATAACACCCTAGCTTTGATTCCAGTATTTCAGACAGTCAGTCCACAAAGTAAGTAAAAAAGCTTAGAAACTCTGCTTATGCCACTTTAATCTGCCTTCCTACAGGAAAAACAGGAATGAAGCATCACCTAATTATGAAGATCTAAGTTCACTGCAGGAAAACATAAATGACCCAGAAAAATCTTCAGATTCTGCACGTGAAATCATTGTTGAACTTAAGAAAAGTAAAACTTCACTAGGTAAGAAAGCAGTTCAGATGTTATGTAAAGTAAGAAAGCAGTTCAGGTTGTTATACAAGAAATCAGTTCAGATTGTTATACAAGGTAAAAAAGCTGTTTAGATTGTTACCTAAGGTAAAAAAGCAGTTTAGATTGTTACCTAAGGTAAGAAAGCAGCTCAGATTGTTGTACAAGAAATCAGTTCAGATTGTTATGTAAGGTAAGAAAGCAGTTCAGATTGTTATGTAAAGTAAGAAAGCAGTTCAGATTGTTATACAAGGTAGGAAGGCAGTTCAGATTGTTACCTAAGGTAAGAAAGCAATTCAGATTGTTACCTAAGGTAAGAAAGCAGTTCAGATTGTTACCTAAGGTAAGAAAGCAGTTCAGATTGTTATACAAGGTAAGAAGGCAGTTCAGATTGTTACCTAAGGTAAGAAAGCAGTTCAGATTGTTATACAAGGTAAGAAGGCAGTTCAGATTGTTATGTAAAGTAAGAAAGTAGTTCAGATTGTTATACAAGGTAGGAAGGCAGTTCAGATTGTTACCTAAGGTAAGAAAGCAATTCAGATTGTTACCTAAGGTAAGAAAGCAGTTCAGATTGTTACCTAAGGTAAGAAAGCAGTTCAGATTGTTATACAAGGTAAGAAGGCAGTTCAGATTGTTACCTAAGGTAAGAAAGCAGTTCAGATTGTTATACAAGGTAAGAAGGCAGTTCAGATTGTTACCTAAGGTAAGAAAGCAGTTCAGATTGTTATACAAGGTAAGAAGGCAGTTCAGATTGTTTTACAAGGTAAGAAAACAGCTCAGATTGTTACCTATGATTTGAACTTGTTCTTGTACTACTTATGGCTTAAAGTGACCTCTAATTAACATGTTATATGTCTAATTATATTATACCACTCTATTGAGTGCGCAAAGCGAGAGATCTGATTGGTCTAGACATCAAACTAGCGGGTCTAAAATGAGCGATAATGCACAGTTGGCACGCATATAAATTTTGGTGTTCACTGTTCGTCCATGAACGTTGTAGTCTGTGCAGGGATGGGGGTGCAAATGAAACCGGAAATGTTGCGTCTTATCTTGTTTCTGATATTTTCAATATTCTGGTATAATATAATAGCAATAAACCACCCCTGGGAATGGTATACCACTCGGTTTTGTTCACTGGTCAAAATCTCTTGGTATACCATTCCCAGGGGGTGTTTTATTGTTTAATTATTGGTATTTTAACAATTTTCAGTGAATAGATTGTTGGTTGTCAGATTGAAAAAAATAAGTTTACTACAGTAGTTTTAATATAGTCCAATTTCATGATTGAACTTCAATTTTGTACTTCTTTGATCATAGTTCTTTATGTCTGGCAATTATCTGTCATTTAGAAATATTTAACTATTGAATACTTATCATTCTTTTGAACTTTAAGCTATCACAAACAGAATGAAAAGCACTACAGAATATAAAAAAAGCTACAAAACATCATCAGATGATGAAAATAGCTTCAAAATATCAGAAATTTAGTGCTGAATTGACAAAACAAAGTATCATATTAGGAATAGTAAAATTGTCCTTTTTTGTGTTTCATCTAATATATATATTGGTAATAGGATACAATACACCCTTTAATGAAAGACAATTTTTGCTATTGTTGGTCACGAATGATGACACCTGGGTTTTAATGTTATTCACCACACCACACCACATCGTAAAGGATAGGGGAATATTAATGATTAAATGTTAGTGCATCATAAGAAATTTCTGTGTCAATGGCTTAGGGTGTTTACTGTGTAGGAACCATTCCAGTCACTTTACAATAAAAAACTGAACTTTATTCTTCAACAGGTTTAAGTATATCAGGAGGGAGAGATTCTAAAAATCAACCGTCTGTGAAAATTGAACGAGTATTTCCAGGAGGCTCAGCTGCTGATATAGGAAAGTTGAAGGTTTGTGTAACATTAAATCTCTCTTTGACTGACTTTAGATAAAACATGATAGGACCACTCTAGTACCTTAAATACACGTGACTTTCAATGAAAACCTGTTTCACGTGCCATTTTCTTGTATCTTGTGTACAGTTTGACTGGTACATAGATTCTAGATTGTGTATTGATGTGTTGTAAAACTAATTATAGCTATAGAACTGGTATTTCAAACTATGAAGAAAATTTGTGCCAAAAGGGATATAACTAATTTATTTAGTAGTAATAATACTAATAATACTTTATTATCATATCTATTTGTACAATGAAATTTGTAGTGGTTCTGTGAAAAAATCGAGTTAAAATAAAATTTCAAACAACAATATTTACAGATTACTAAAAAAATAAAGAATACATTCAGTAAAAACAGGACAGTGCAACAGCATTATGACTCATTTACAATACAAACATCAGTTGGATAAAAACTGTTTTTGAAACAATCAGTTTTGGTTTTAATAAATCTATAACGTTTACCGGACAGTAACATATCAAACAACGAGTGAGTCAGGTGATAATTACATGTATAGCTAGAGGGCTGACATTCAAAACTGTGAAGAAAAATAGTGCCAGAAGAGAAATAACACAGAGCCTGATGATTTCCTGTTTCTTTAGTTGTTGACATGGGTTACTGAGTACAGAACAAGTAGAACTAACTAGAACACACAGAACTGACTCAGGGAAATTTTGGTGAATTTTTCAAGAACATGTTGATGGTAGAGTTACAACTGTTTTGGTAGTGTTATATATCACAGATAGAAGTAGTTTGAATGTTAGAATACAATAATTACACTAATAATTTATGTTTTCTAGTATACTGGAATATTTCAATCGGTAATTTTGAATGTTTGGGTAAATAATGTATTTCAATAAATATTCTACTTTTTATCGTATTTTTGAGTGAGAGCAAGAAAATGGATGTTTTTGAAAGAATTGATTCCCAGTGGATTGCTGATACCCCATCATAATATGTACTTATGGTTACCGTAGTAACATGATAGCCCATAACATATTTTGGTGGATATATACCTTGACATACTCTAGTTGTGGTTGCCGTGGGAAACATTGTTTAGTCCATAACTAACTCTCTGTGCTTACTTCTCTTGACAGGCTGGTTATGAGATTGTATCTGTTGAAGGCAAATCTTTAAAAGATGTCACTCACCCACAGGCAGTTGATATCATCAGGAGAGCCTATCACAACAAAGAAAAGAACACCATGCAAATGGTCGTCTTGACAACCAGTTGATGTCCATGGTAACAAACTGTCAATGTAGTAATAAAAAAGATCTAATAACAAGACGAAGAAAAATATGCAAATTGTTGTCATAGCAACCAGTTGATTAACCTAATAACCTATCACATCAAGACTAAGAACAATATACAAATGATTGTCATAGCAACCAGTGAATATTGTAAAGTGAACCTATCACAAGGAAGGACAGGAATTATGTAAATGGGTGTTGTACCAATCAATTTTAGCATTATGACATGCACTTGTCAAGTCTATCATGATACCAAAAGATACTGATTGTTGTCAGGAACAACAAAGTGATAACAGATTTCTATTTTCCTAATGTAGAATTCGATAGATCTACAGGAAATGGTGGTAATGTTGAAATCCTAGAATTTAATAAGTTCTGTACTGTTCATAGGTTTTATCTCATTAACCAAATACTTCATAACTCATGAAATGCTTCTCCCATTTTTATGAAAATTCACCCCATAGAGTACTAAGACCAGTATCTCTTCCAATTGCTGTTAATATTTGTAAACATATATTTAGACAGAGTTAACAAAACAAAGGACTTTTAAGTAAATGGCATAATATGTACACCATCAAACTAGTATAGTAGCCAAGTGATAGAAGGAGAACAGATAGAACACTTGAAGTTCACTATTAGAACTGTTTAAAGTTGCTGTTCGACCATTTTAATTTCACCATGTATCGTCACAAGAAGATTTACCATGTACAAAACAACTGTTACAGCATTCATGAACAATTCACTTTTGTAACTGACTTTTTTTTCTTCAGAAATCTACCTGTTGCATGTCAATATGTGTCATCATTAGATAATGAAATGAAATAGAAGGTGTGCTCACTTACTGTCACTGTTAGCCATGCACTGTATTATTCAGATACTGGTCTAGAGAAAAATCCCCATATAGGAATTTATGAAAGGGAGATCCACTCCCACACGCACCATTGGTAAATCTATAAAGGAATTTATGCAATTGAAGGAGAGACTGCAACGTACTTCACTACTGGTATGTTGATCTATCACTCATAAATGAGTTTGTTAAGGGAGAGACTACAACTTACTTCACTACCGGTATGTTGATCTATCACTCATAGATGAGTTTATTACAAGCTGCAAGGGAAGACTACGGTATACTAAACTATGTCAAACTGTCATTCATTCATATGTCAGGTGTACTCATAATTAAATTATATAATATAATAACAATGAGTATTTATAATGCACCTTTCCTCCTGAGAGCACAAGGCACTCACAATTATTACCCCTGGTATGGATCAATGGCAGCACAATGGCTCTTTATATTTCCACGGCTCCTTCAAACTGGAGAGACTATACTAAACTATATGTATCGGTGTGTCAATCTGTCACAAGGTACTTGTTGTATTCGTAAACTCTGTTTGAGTAGTATTTATCATGAAATGATTTTCCATATGCAAGTATCTTCAATAACAACATATTAATTGCTAACATCAATACATAAACCATGATACTGTATCAGCCTATGTAGAACATATGTAAACGGAAACACAAATACAGACTCTTGTGTCAGATTTATGTCAAAAAAAGAAATCAAACTGTGTTGATAGGTGTTCACAAAATCCAAACTGCCAGAAGAAATCAAAACTCAAAACCACCTAGAGCATTTCAAGTACTAATTTTAACCCATTAACAATTGATCTTAATAACTCCAACCAAATTTATTGAAGCTATATGTATTATGTAGACACCATTAATAACCAAATGCATAATATTATAATTCAGGAATTGACAACAACAATATATTTGACAATACTGATAAATTTAGTGTCGGTGCAAAAGTGCCTTTACTACACATAAGCTAATAATTTAATGTGTACATGAAAAATTATATACAGCAAAACATTTTTGGAATTATATTGGAAATAAATTATACTAAAATCAGACATTTCTTTGTCTATGGAATCTGGAGTTGTATACAATATTGGCCAAATTATTAACAGGCTTTTAACTCTATGGCTATGATGCCTTATTTATGTCCATCTCTTAAATTATTCTTAAAGTAAAAACTAAATTGTTTTCATCGTAATTTAACCTTGATTAGAATCTACCTTGAAGACATACCATAAGATGTTTGCCTATCTTGTAAACCAAATATAAAAGTTATGAATAGTTAATGATGTACAGAAATGAATTATTATTTTTTTATACCTAACTGTGTATACTGTGGCCAATATGGCTATGTATGGGTGAGGAATTGTATATAACTAAACAAGGTGTCAACTATTTAAAACGTTTTTTTCTTATTTATTTTCATTTTTGCTATAATATAAAACAATATTCTCAGCTACTGTTTAAATGTAATATTATGTATATAGGGTAAACTTTTCAATCAGCTACTAAGAACATTGTTAAAAATGACAACTTTTTTGTTGATTTTTTAATTTTTATTTTGTGTAAAGCAAAAATTCCATCCATACTTCTGGTAATAAGAAAGAAACATTTTAGATATGTGAGTGAGATTATGACGTAGAGAGTCAAGATTTGAAATCGAAAAGATTATATTATTAAAAAGTGGAGTTTTATTACAATTAACTTTAAATATTTTGGTTTTAATTATCAAGGAAATATGTTGCTTTTCAAAAAAAAAATCAAAATTGAAAGATTGTGTTTGGTGCTGTTAATATACATGGTCTCTTGGTCAGACAATTTGCTAATGAATAGGTCATGAACTTTGAAAAATATAGAGCCAGTTAGAATCTTTCTTGGTATATTTAGTCATTTGATGTACAAAGTTAATCAGAGGACACTAGACCAAAAGTTTCAGAGAATGACAATTCCATATTTTGTAAAGCCAGACACAGCCATTACATTAACCTGTCCCGTTTATTTTTAGCTGACACACCAAATCAGGCTACCCACATTCCACACAAAATCACACCAAGTCAGTCTGTCCACACTGATTCCACACAAAATCACACAAAAGTAAATAAAATTACAATGGGCCCAGTGTTCTTCAGTCATACCACATATTCACATTTCCCAGTTCCATAGTACTAAGTATAAAAAATAACGGTCTGTTTTGAGTTTATAATTCTCGCTACCTGCAATAGCATTTTACCTCATGCTAGAGGGTCAAAATAGAACAAGAAGACCGACTTATTCTCAGTTCCTGCAATGGCACTTTACCTCATACTAGAGGGTCAAAATGGAACAAGAAGACGACTTATTTTCATACACACCTATGGTAGTGTATATGCAGTAGAAGTCATGGAAGTCAACCAAGAAATCAAATGATGTGAAATTCAATTTCAGGTAATGAGAATTGGCCCTCAGATTTAGAAATATCTGTCCTAGTAAAAATCCACTTTCTACCTTTTGTCAGCAAGAGAACTGCAATGCAGTTTGTGTTGTCACCTTAAAGTTTGTATTTGAACAAGATTTGGTTAAGTGTCTCCATCCGTACAACATGTAGGATTAACATACCAAATAATTAATCCACTATGATTATAGCATAGTATGTCATTGTTAACTTAATATATTTACTGGCCCTACTAAAAATATCAATGTAGTACAATATAGTTACTTTGGAACAGTAAATTGCAGTTATCCGTAGTAGACAGATCAAAACATCACATTCGTTTCCAATTTATCATTCCAAAGTAACTATATTGTAATGTCCTATTGATTCTTGGAACTGTGAACAATATATTCTCCAATATCAGTGTACATCACAAACCATATTCAATCATATCCCTAGCCAATATATATGTAGTTACTTTGCTCCAGGAATTGTATGAATTGTTAATTGACTGAATTGGCAGACAAATGTGCCAAGTATTTCAACTTTGTAACATGTATCATATTGTATGTATTTTGTATCATCTTGTCAATTTGTTGGTATTATTTGATTTATATTCTAAACTATTTCAAGTCTGTATACTACATTTTATGCTAGTGATGGGTTTTATTTTTATGGATAACCAGTATATTATGTATTGTAAAAACATCTCATATGTTCAAATGTTTTTTTTAATAAAATGAAAATGATTTTTTAAAAAGATGATCGATTCAAATCTTGTACTTTGCTGTTTATGTGTGTCAAATATACAACTGAAACCAGTTAACTGGAAACAGCAGACAAAATGAAGCATTGGTTGTGACATAGCCGATAGCAGTTGGATTGTCGTGAATATAAGAACTGAAGATAAAATATCTGGATATCGATACGACTAATTTCTAGAGTGCTAGATGTAAAGAGAAATTATTGATAAGAAAAGGAGTTAATAGTTCCAATTCAGAATTTACAACATATACAATCAATCAAGCAAACTGTCTAGTACACTGTCTTAATAAAAATGATACTCCATTTGTCAAGTAATATACACTGTTCAAGTAACTTTTTTTTATAGTTGTTGTTATTGTTGCAGCATTTTACATTTTAAACCGGCAACAACTAGCTTATCGGCGATAGAAAGGAAAAGCTAATGCGGTGTTAGAGCCAATATGAACACGTCATCCTATTGGCGTTGAATATAAATCATTCGTTGATACATATATAGATAATCTCACAATGAATGAGTGTATTCATGAACACGAAAGAGAATGTGCCACACATTTAGGCATCTGACATTGAACATGGTGTCACACTATAGGTGAGAATATTAGTAACGTTCTCTTACAAAACCATATTTCATAATTGGTCTCCAAACCATCTTTCACCCTATCCTTTACGAAAAGTGTAGATTGTTCTTTAATGTGTATTGGGTATTGCACTCCGATACACGGGGCCTCTATTTTACGTCTTGTCCGAGGGACAAAAGTAAAGTATAAAAAGGAACCAAAAATACATCTTTAATTAGACAATGTCTTTTGAACGCAAGCTTTAATATATCAATCCCAAACAAGTTCTCTGCATGGAGTTGGCAATCATCTCCAATGGATTAAATATGTTCTTCATGAGTTAGTCGTCTTGGGCGCTTGGGTTAAAACGCAACGTAGTGATAAAGACATGTCATCGATCCTGGGATCTCATTGCTCAGTCTCCTTTATAACAGTATTTCAATGTTCTAAACCAAATTATTAAAATTGAGAGACTGTGTTGTCATAAACGAGTCGCAAGGCGTCTATTCTACGACTGTCAATCAGCAATAACTGCACTTTCAGACTGGAGTGGTGGATACAACCTCTCTGTCATTCAAGTTAACAAATGATTCCATGCTGCTCAATATTAATTTCATCTCCCTCAGAAGTTCTTGTTTCTGAAAGAAAAGAGACCATTATTGGAACCAAAAAGCGAAATGTAGAATCCCTCAGGTCATGATGATTAAAAAGACAGTTCATGTGTCCAGGCTTTAAAAAGTATTAAATATAAAGAAACCGTTAAAAACGTAGATAAACATAGAGCAGGGATTATTTTGTCACACCTAACTGTATGAAAAGAGTAATAACAAGTCTTTTTTCCCCAAATATTGATTTGCAAAGCTTTAGAACTACGTTGTACTCTTGAAGACTCACCGTTAAAAGGTCACATTGAAACATTCAAACGTTAAACATGAGAGAATTCAATGCAATTATTTCTGGTTGTGCCTTAGTAAGCCATGTCTCAACTATATTTAACACTATGGTATAGAAACTTGGGCAAACAAAGGTATGCCCGCTAGATTCATAGCAGGAAAGATCACAGGTAGACAAATATACCAACTATTTGCACTTTACAATTATATCTCAGTTAACATTAGCTCTTCAAAATGGTGCTTATATTCACTAGTTTAAAAAATAGCTTCTGGGTTGGTTAATACGTTGCTGGCAGTGTACCGTCATGTTGAGGCATTCTCCATACACGAAATCACCTCGGTGTCTTCAAGGGGTGGAGTTAAATTGGTAAGGAAATTGAAAAACTCTTTATTATTCTCTTAGGAGGTCTCCTTAGCACTATGAATTAAAGCAATAATTACAACTTACTCTTCTGACCTGTTCGGACAAATCATGGATAACTTTCCTATCAAAGGAACTATCGGATTTGTTTGCTTTGTCTTTTCCAACAAGAAATGTCTGTTTTTGTGCTGATCTTGGACGTCTTTGTTCTCTACGCATCATGAGAATCTGAAGGAAAATAAACCGAGTTTAACGATCTTTAAAAGACAGAAGTAATAAAAAAATTGTCAATAGCCACAGTGACTTTTTTATTTACTTCTTTCATCTAGACGTTTAACTGATAAAAAAAAACTAATATAAAGGATCGTGTTCTTATTAAAATATGTATACATTATAGACATATACCAAAATATCACATCTATTTCAGCATTAATGACACTTCTTCTTATTATGCTTATATATACGTGTGTACCGTTATTCTCTATATGTGCTTGTCTGTTCACACATCTACCTGCATCTACGAACCGGCCATCAACCAACCATCCAATTAATCAAAAACCAACCAACCAACCATCCAACCAACCAACCAACCAACCAACCTAAGCAAGCAAGCAACTAACCAACCAACCAAAACCCCTCCATAGCCACCTAACTGTCAAATGGAATAGATAATATCTTGACGATTTGACCATCTTTAAATACTTCTGCTTGAATTTTGTATGGAGATTATTAGAGTTCTGCGTACCTTAGGCACAAAGACCAGGCACATTACAGTTATGTTGACAATGAAAACAGCACCACCAACGACCACAAAAATAGCATTCACGTTTGCCTGCATTAGAATGGCACTGGTTGTAGCAATCACACATGTTACCATGGTAACATAGACTGAAAGTGCGATGTATTGACCTATAACATATAACGTCATTTATCAAATGTTAATATCTTTCTAATTAAAACTAAACTTGTATCGTCTTTCCCTCGCATAGTGCAAGTATTCTCTTCTTTAAGTTCGATATAGAAACAGCATTTTGGCAAATGTCTCGTTATTCTCTAGTGTCGGTTACAGTAGATCTGACAGAATATATCTACATGTAGTCATAAAATAGCTGGGGACGTTGAACAAATTGAACGCCTTGTGGAAAGGTTAGCTTGAGATCTAGTGTAAAAACTGAAGAGCTTCAAGTGATTTGCTCGAAATATGTGTTTCTTAATAAATTATCCAATTTCCACGATAAACATACATAGTTACTATATTTACCATATTTCGTCACATTTACAACTATCTCTTTCTCTCACTCTTTCTCCTGGTGTCCCCATTGAACACAAATGGAAACTTACTGTCGTTCAATTCGGTGACCTGTACATTACGAGTTTTCCATGCTAGTAATGTCCCAAACAAGAGCAAAATCGACTTGTATAAGAGTACGGCAAGAAGAAAATACCACTGATACTTGGACGAACACAACCTGGCCACTGGTATTATCATGATCTCTTGTAGAGGATCAGATAGGTCCATCTATTATGAACAAAACATGTTATTAGTGGTGCAGCATTTCTCTGCGACCATAAAACGTAACACACGTATACCTAGTGATTTGCCGAGGCGTGCTCTACTTTATCATGATCAGTACTACCAGACCAACCTCGCCAATACATTCATAGTCTTTCTGTGGTGTTGGAAAATGCCCGAATTCTCCACCATGTAAAATATAGGGGAATATGGGGAATAAATAGACTTCTTGGGGGACAGTCTCAATCGCTTGGTTAATTCGAGGTACAGAGATCGTAAGCTGGACTTACGTTGGTTGACCTCACACACAGTCAGGATTAAGTACTAGTATATATAAGGGATGACAAATTGGTATTTATTGTTGGTCAATTCCATGCACTGGAAACTTCGTGGCGTTATTTCAATGTACGTTAATAGTGATTTCTATTGTTTGGAAAAACCCAAAGTTCTCCAGGTGAGAACATGCTTTAACAAGTCAGTTATAATTTATGGTTTATGCAATTGACTTAATACCAGTGGAAGAAACAGATATATTTATGATAATGTTACCTAACGTTATTCTTCATATAGGAACATAACAGTCGATTGTCTATGGAGCAGGGTCTTTAAGAGTAGAATTATTAGTAAACATGAAAACTTGTAAAGATTGCATGATTATATACTATTTGAAGACCGTGACCGTTTTTTTTGCGTTACCTTTCTAAATTCTATTCCAGCAATCCTTGTTTTGTTTCTGGCATGATAGTGTCCACATATTAAATGTTACTTGTATTCGCTTTGAATTGAATTGGCACGACAGTAGTAAGATTACGAAAAGTACGAATGTTACAATGATTTGCTTATCAATTGTTACGAATATATTTAATCTCACCGAGGGTTCGAGGAAAACTGATTTCAGTGACGTGGTATCGACGATAAGCCTAACAACAAGAAGGGCGCCATCTAGAGTTACCAAGGTCAATATCAACACTTTCAAGTTTCGATCATTTAAATGCTGTAAGAAATGAGAAACATACTCTTTATTTGTTGGTTGTAAATAAAAACTACTGCAAAGCATGATCGGTCTTGTACGTAGACAACATTTCTATTCTCCCTTTCTCCATTTCCAACCCTTGAAAACAAGTTTCGAGTATGTAGCACGCCCCCACTCGCGCAAACCTAACGGTAAGTCCCTGATAATTCAAGATGATGGCCAAGTAGATGTAGATTTTTACAATAATGACTAATCGAAATAGAACACAGGCTTAGTCAAAATTACGTTTGTAATGACAGCCACGTCTCAGTTTGCTATACATTCCGCTATTCCACATACCCACAGACATACAGAAATGCAGTTTCTTCTGTGGCAAAGCTTTTTAAATCTAGATTTTTGCAAAAATGAAATGTTGACATCTATACTCTATAAACCCAGTCTTTTACTTGAGATATCAATACACTAACAAATCATACAAGTTTTCGAAATGTATAGCTTTTTTCAAAGAAACGAAGCCGCACACAACGCAGTTTTGTTTGACATGACGTACATGGGGAGTGCTACATGGTTCGAAATGGGCAAAAATAGGATACAAAAATACATGTATATAACAGGAAGACTGAAGAGAAATTGTACATAAGCTCCCTCAAGTTATTGAAAAATGAAACTAACGAGGTTATCATAAATCTTATTAAATGAAGATAAATATTTTACAAACTATAATGAAAGACAGCATTCCATTGAAAAAATACCTATACGCAATGACGTGCTTTGTTTTTCAATTTACCCCATCCATCAGAAACAAAAGTTAGTAAGCCAGTACAAGATATAGGCAAGTCCATTTATTCAGAAAAAAATCACTGTAAAAAGAAGTAAGGCCTAGAGATTCCTTGTTTTGTCAGAGGTAACATTAAAAACACTTACTCCAGTTGTCTTCAGTTTTCTCAGGGCGTTATTAAAAATAACATGTACACGATATGTCTTGGCAAACAAGGCTCCAAATCCAAGAGACAGTCCAATCCAGATGCACCCTTCACGAACCTAAAAACAAAGGATTACGCAACATAAGTGTCTCAGACAATGTATATGTCAAACTTTGTAAACAATTAATGTTCTTTGTACTACATGATTAAGCTTCTTTCCTGGGTATGAGTTTATAGCAACATTTAATAACTTACATATTGCTAGATATTGGCGTAACATTTCTAGGTTCACAGTCCACTTTTTGATTTGCTGCTAGTTTCCAAAGAATTACATGCAATTCATTCTGTGTTCTTACTTACCTGGCATATAAATGTAACCATTCCTGGTGATACCCTGGATAAATCTATCCCAAACAGGAATACACTGATGGACAGGATAAGGCAACCAATCGGGATGAAGATGGTTACCATGGCACTACTTAGTTTCATCACTCTGTAAGTTGTTTATAAAAAATTAAGGAAAGTTATTCATAACATATAAATTCAATACTTTAGATTGATTGGAAAATTACATTTAATGTAGGTTGGAAAGAATTGTGGTACAATGAGGAGGGGTGTGTGTGGAGGTAGGTGGGGTTGGACTCTGCAATGTGTAAAATAATGGAGAGAGATTCTCTTGGTCAAGTCGTTATAAGAAAGTTAACCACCTGCATTCTGTAAAGACATCATATTACCTTTATCAACATAATAGATTCGTACCTGTTGTTTCTGTAGACAATACTCATTCCAATCAAACCTATTGCCATCAAAACTTCAATCGTTGTCAGAGAATAAATAACCCAAATGTATACATCTGACAATGTAAGAATGTTTTCTACATGAGTTACGCCATCTACAGGTGGAGTACCGTCTGTGTATATGAACAGAGAGCATACTTTTTTCAGTTGTTTATCGTCTCTCCATTTATATTTCATTCTTTAACTTTTTATCACGAACCGTTTTATCTCACTTTTAGTTTCATTGACCTTTTGTGTATTTGCCAGTTCCTTACTGATAATCCTCCCCAATTTGACGAACGGACAGGAAGTGACGCAAAAGGCAATAAAAATGACCGAAGCTAATAAGTTTAAGTTTAAGTTTAAGATTATTTATTTTCTAAAGCGCCTTTTCTATTTAAAATATTCAAAAGCGCTGCACATAAAATACAAAAACATAAATAAGGTGAATGCTACAAAAACAAGTATACCGTTAAGACCCTTAAAATGTCAAATGTTAAAAGGATAGTGAATGGTCATTAATATTACCAATTACATACAGCAGAATTTTCAAGCATTAGTGTCAATGAAAACAACTATTTGATTTTACGAATTAAAATATTCACCGTATCGAAACTATTTTTATACTTGTGCCAGAGGTAAATAATGCTTTACTGAGTGATCAAAGATAATGAGAGTGAATCCTGACAAAGTAAACCATGGTCTTCTGAAGTCTAAGTGTTTGACGACAGGGGATACAGAATGGTTTAAGTCAACTACTTTAGTAGAATGCATTGTGTGACACTCATGCATTTAATCACACAGATAGACTGTTGTGTTTTTAATTAAGGTGTTGCTTACCTTCCCATATGAAGTCAACAAACTCATCTGCACATATTGTCTCATCTTTGAAGATGCCATAGGAACAGATTGTAACTTCTTTTCCATCTAGTAAAAATTGTATCCCAGATACGAAGCAAGTTAATATTAAATGTCCAGCCACACTTTATTGTAATTTAATAACGCTGTGATGCCTGCAACTAAAGCTCGAATATAAAACAGAACAAGGCAGTCTGTGTTCCAGACTAGTTTACTGTGTGCACATCACGTCTGTTACCAAGGTAAACAAGCGCGCGCGCGCGCGCGAGAGAGAGAGAGAGAGAGAGAGAGAGAGAGAGAGAGAGAGAGAGAGAGAGAGAGAGTGTGTGTGTGTGTGTGTGTGTGTGTGTGTGTGTGTGTGTGTGTGTGTGTGTGTGTGTGAGGGTAGGTGGTGGGTGGTGGGGGGGGGGGGGTTGGGGTGACATGAAAACTTCTGCTAAACTACTTAGGTATTTGATTAATCATAGTTTTGGTACGTTTTATTAACTTATCTATTTACTATAGTTTCACATTTATTTGAAATGTCTTTAAATTGTTTCTGAATAAAAATAATTCGGCCTTGTAACTTTCATTTCATAAAATCTTGTTATAGATGTTCCTTGAAAAAAGTGGTCAATCTAAAGTCAAAGTGGTTAAAATATACTACAAGAGAGCCTTGTCAAAATGTCGACAACAAAAAAATAACTTACCCTGTAACTGCTCGATGATAGTTGGACCATAACGGGCAGTATTTTGATTAAATGATATATGTCCCTAAAAATATAATAATATTGATGAAATTATAGTCAACGCAGCAATATGAAAATCAATATACATATTACGATACCTATCTTAAAGGGTTTGAATTTAAATTCATGTTGGGTACACTGTAACAAAAGTGAGGGCAGAGACTGAAAGAGAGGGAGAATTTCTAGTCAGAGTTAAATGTCGAATCTTAAATGTTATTCATATATCTCATCATTCTCGTAAGCCAGAGCACATATTTCTTCTGGAGCATCGACATTTCGGAAGTTATCGTAAAGAGGTCTGTAGTTTACAACGTTGGTATATCATCTGATGAAATTTGTAACAATATGAGAGTTTTCAATAATTCTCAACATTACTAGTAATTAGCATAATAAATAACCTGGTAGCAGTGCATGCTAAAAGTTGAGTCGCTAAACTTGGAACCATGGCAACCCTTAATAAACTTACTGTCATTCCATTAACAACAACTTTCCTCGTCTCTTCCCACACCAGCTTGGCAATATCAGAATCATTATACGTGAATTTATGTATTCGTTTGCCATCCCCTTTGTGACGTAGAATGTTGTCAGCAGCATTGAGGGCTAGAGCCATAGTCCATATCATGTCGTACGAATAGGCATCATATGAATATGTTTCCAATATACTCCGACGAAAATGTTTATAGAAATTCATTTCTTCATCATTTGGTGGCTAGAATCAGAAACGAAATGGCAAAACATTCTTTAAAACTTGTTTTCTCTTCCACTATAAATTTGTACGCTATGATTCTTTCAAGGTGATGACAACTAATTGTTTTACTTTTCTTCTTCATTATGTATAATTCTGTTTACAAGGCAGATAGTCAAATTGTCAATTGGGTGAAAGTCTGTCGTCCAGTACCCCTGTCTGTCTGTCTGTCTATATGTCTGTCTGTCTGTCTGTCTGTCTCCCTAGCTATTAATATAGTTTTCCGTCTATCGTCTATCTCTGTCTTGCCTCTGTATGTTTGTCTCTTTTCCATGTCTGGTGTGTCTGTCTGTCTGTCTGTCTGTCTGTCTGTCTGTCTGTCTGTCTGTCTGTCTGTCTGTCTGTCTGTCTCTCTGTCTCTCTGTCTCTCTGTCTATGTAGCAGGCGATTTACCAATACGATGAAACCAATCATCCTGAATAATGAAGAGGTTTCGATTTCAGTATCTTTCACTAGCCCAAGGGTAGAGATATATGACACCGAGATTAGACACCCTTAATTGCTGATGATTAAAATCAATACGGCTATTTCCACTTACTTTTCCAGTGAAATTAATACGTTCTAATTGATCAGTAACAGGGAATGCCTCCACTCCAATGTACCCCTTGGTTACGATATCCATTTCTTCAACCGTACAATCTGTTGGTGATTCTTTCCACCAATGTGTGTAAAACCATCCAGGTAAAATGTACACGTATTTAGGTCCAAACATTCCTTGTTTGTATGCCTGGTGTGAAAAGAATAAACCGTTCTAGAGGCCAGAACTATGGTGACATGTACTAATAGCATTAAAAGTGTATTTGAAGTGTGACTCCGATACACCAGCATCATATTTATTTAGACTATTAATTAGACACTCAAGAAAAAAACGTGCTGGAGGTGATGTTGATAACTAGGCTTACCTCGCACAGCAGATTGGCGGCTGCTTGTTCATATAAACCCAAAATAGTGATTCTTGTATCAAAACTCTAAAAGAAATATGTTACACTAGATGTAAAACTGAATACCTTCCGTAAGGTGTAATGAATAGTTCATTAGAAAGACAATGAATGTGATCTGATGTATATATGCACAATCGAGTAATTATATTGAACAAGTGCAAATTAAAGTTAGAAAATGTGTCACTTCATGACAGCTAGCAAACAACCAGTGAGGACAACCTTCCAATTTCTTGACATGTTGTTAGAAATTGATCAATATTTTCAAACATTATATATCAACTGAACTATTTCCGTTCTGTCAATCAATTACGTTCAACGAATTAGACATGTTTAATGGTGAAAGTTTAAGAAAATATGCTCTAACACAGACTTTCGTTCTCTGTGGCTATAATAGCTCAACGCATATATTTATGTAAATTGTGCTAGTCAATATGCAAGCCATGTCCATCAAATTTATAACGTGTATACGTAATTAAATCAAGAAACAGAGAAAGATGCAATTTACCTTTAGAAGTCGAATGACGTCATCAGCATTGTCAGATCTGAGAGTGACGGCAGACAATATAGTCACGTTAACATTTTCTAACGAATGTATTACGGACGTCATCCTCTGAAGTTCAAAAGAAATTATATTAGTTCAGACTTTTGAAATCGAACACATTCTATCGCTCATTTATCTCCCTTGGTTTAGAAACACACTTATGAACTTGAGATCGGTCCGTCGGTCCAAGACCAACAGATTTCCGTTCGGACCGACACTTGTTGGTCCTTGTGACCAATTGAAATTTGGAGTAAATAATAACATTTATTCAAAGATATATCCAATTTTACCGACACGAATTTTATCTTGCACAACACCTGTTTTACTCTCGATCAAATCAAATTTACCTGTCAAGCTTCAGCCAGTTCGCTAGTAGTGTTGTTGTCAATGTTAATACCAAGTCTACATGTGACGTAGCATACAGAATTTACTTAATCATCTTAGAAAACACATGATTGGTTTAATTTCTTATTATTTGTGTCTTGACTAATCAGAATGTCTTAGACATTTGGACTCATTTTACACGTTCAGTATGTGTCTCTCTCCGCCGTAATAATCACTGTAGGTAAAGTTTACTGTTCAAAGTATTCTAAACTTTTAACCTGTTTTAAGACAGTTCCACGTTGTATTTGTAAGTATGTGGCTACATTTAAAAGGTGGCCATGAGCCGAAGAAGAAGAAGACAGACCAAGAAATGCCCCTGCTAAATCAGCCGTTGACACAGACGATGAATCTGACTATGGATCATGTGATTCAGACTTTAGTGACTCGAACCGTGAGGAATGAGAGGAGTGACGTGTGTCGTCTTGTTAGGTGATAATTACAGAGTAGCATTTAGTTTTTGTTTTTATGTCTCCAAACTTTGGTATTGTATCTCATGGATGTGAATACAAATTTTCGAGATTACTTTAACTTTAATCCAAAAGGTTTGTTGGTGGGAAACTTTACTTGTGTATGTGCATATCGAAAACTGCGTCCTTACCATAGGCAGATCTAGTAAAAATCATTTCGGGTTGGATCAAAACCATCCTTGTTTTACGCAACTCAACTCAACTCACCGCATGCCAGTTTCTTGTATCTCGAAAAACAACAGATACCCGCTTCCAACCAAAGTGTCTGAGCACAGCTCTGCACGTTCCAGGGTAAACTATCGGGTAAATTTGTGAAGTGTAATTATAGCTTGTCTTGTCATTAATAATCTTTGCTGTCGCCATTGTTACCTGGAAGGGACAGAAACGAATGTAAAACAAATACGTCAACGACAAGCAAAAAAATTAAGTTTGAGAAACACTTCAATGTACTGACAAATTATTGAATGTAGTGATGCTGCCTGTAGACCGAATGGTGAGTGTAACAACTTAACGTGACTTTATTTCCGTCGCTAGATTGCTCTCTGATGGGGCAAAAATCCGCCCCTGCTCTCTCGGGTGTCACGTGTCTCAAAATACTGAAACTGCAACATAAAAACTTATTCTACTTTTTTCTCCTAAATAAGACTTAACTTACATAATATTGAAATAGCATCAATACTGTGATATGCGTTCCATTAATATTAATCTACATCCTAACAATACACGTGTCTCGCTACGTTACCTTAACGTTGTTGGGTAAAATATGATTAGATATTATTCCCCAATATTTTTCTTTGTTCAGCCAAGGAAAATACAAGTGACCTAAGGGGCCATTGTCACTACGAGTAGCTAGACGAGTAGTGACAACCCTTAGGTCATGGATATTTTCTTGTCGAATGAAGAAAAATATTGGGGATTAATATAATTATACCATCAGGGAAAGTAATGACAATTTTGAACGTTTTGATTCATATTTCGAACACAGTAGAACCAATGACGTAGGCAGTGTTGTCGTGACATAGACACCCGTTTTCGTAACGTAGAACGACCAGGTGTATATATTCCATATTTTTTGTTTAACCTGGCTCGTGCATGTTATAATAACTATAATGCCAACAAAAAGTCGACATTGTGGTATAAAATAGTCACAAGCGACCAACCTGTGGTATATTATAATATGTAGCAACTTGATTGACATCCACGGCTGCAATGCTGAAAGTAGGTCCCCATAGATACACAATTTTCGGACCTCTGTACACAAAATCGTAGAGAGTGTTTAATGCCAACCCGACGTTTTCCTGTCAAAAAGACAAGATTTAAAAATTAACTGTACGTTCGAGAATTACATGCTTGGTAGTTTGTTAGCACTTGCTGGACAAAACGACATTTGAAAAGGATTTGATAACATAACAGTGCTCTGAATTAAATGCCCAACCTTTGTAAAATGCAAAACGTACAGCTTAATAGCACTATCGGTTGGAGGAGGACATCAAATCGATTTGTCACAAATTAACACTGGATAAACCGAAAGTGTATTGCTGCACATTTGATATTTCCCTAATGTTCACTGACATCGCAAAAAATGAGTCCAAAAGAAATTTACTGCAGCCATGAATTTAAGATATTCAAAGGTAGGATCTCTTCCCTTGTAAGTATTCAGGAAATTCAACTATCTAATTTGCGTTTCGTTTTTAGTTTTGTTTTAGGAAAGGGAATGTTTTGCCGATGACATGTTCATAATTTTAGTACATTCCATATTTTGACCATAAACTTTTCTCATGGAATTCAATCTGATTAAAATCCGATGTAGATGTCGGTTAATGCGTTCGTTGTTATTTTACCTCGGTAGAGGCTGCCATCAAGTCGAAAACGTAAACATGTGTAACGAAGGTCAATTCAAGCAAAAATACCGAGGTAAAATAACAATGAACGATTAGCTGACATCTACATTAGATTTTAATCAGATTGCACGTGAGTATACTTTTAAGTCAGTTAAGGAAACAGTACACGTTTCGCACATAACTAGAATTCGTATTGACCATTTATCAATCATATTGTTGGGAACGGTCAAACGGGCATAATTTCTCCTCAAGACTTCATTTGATTTGCATTAGTTATTCAGCCACTGAAATTCATTAACATTATGTAAGTTTGGACTTCAATGAAAATAACGAGTTTAAACTGCAGAGCAGAGCTCGAGAGGAGCGGGGCTCTCCAAAAGAGAGGAGTGAACGAAGCAGAGGCTAAGTGTTTTGCAGTGCTTCTTAGTATGTATACTCTGGCTTGGATATCTAGTGATGTCTGCTAAGCTAAATCCCTAAAGTCCAAGGAAATCCCGTGTTCAAGTGGATATATGACAGTAATTCTAGCATAGTTACATGATCTACCAGCTAGGTGTGGAGGTCAAAAATAACAAATGCATCGCCCAATCATGAAACGGACGTCAATAAACTACGAGATGGAATTAGTAAGTGAGAATAAAAAAAAATGTTCTTACATGTTCGCCTTTCATGGTTGGTCTCCAAACCATCTTCAGTTCATAGTCGTCCAAAACTCCCGTACTGTTGTTGACGTGTTCAATAGCTCGCTCAGCAAAATGCACAAGTCCTCCGTACAAACCATCGTAGTCGTCTGGGAATAAGCCACCGATGTACAGAGGTGTCTTTGCATTTGTCATCTTGGTAAGGTTACATAGAATGAATATAACGCTCAAAGAAGAAACTGGAAATACCTTCATGGCGGTAGGATATGAATGTGATGCTTTCTGTACGTATGGAAACCTTTAGTTTGGATCTTTCACTGACAATTGCGGTAGTTTTAGGAATTGACAACGTATCCTTCCCCTTTAAGACCCTGACACAATTAACACAAGTACAAATTTTTATTCATTCGCGATGTAATATTCACAGAAGAAGGTAGATTAATACTGAGATGAACAGAGAAGAGGCAATTAGCTTTCACTCTATTCATTTCGTCATTTATAATCTACTTTTAATTTGTAGTTTTTAAGACGACTCATCTTATATGAAGATCAGTATACATTATTCATCTACCTTTATCACCGGTATTCATGTAATAATTATGGCAAGTTATTTTCATGCATAAAATGAATGAAGTATTTATAAAATTTGTATTTGTAAATTTACACAATAGTATTCTTAAAATCGTTCTTAGCAGTGTAAAAATTAATATTCATATTCGTAAGTTTCATTTTTGCAATTCATTAACATCTATTATATTATAGCATTACCAATTCCAGTGAATTTTGTGACGTCATCGCTGTTTACTGATAATGTACTCCGTTATTGGGCATCGCGGCCCCGGAACGAGCATAACAATACAAGCTATTTGTTCTGTTTCTTCATACGACTAGGTATTTTTTCGAAATGTATGTTGTTACTTATGATTCTCATTTCCACTGTTTAAAAATACAACGCATTCATGAAACAAGTTTGTCTTCACAGCAGTCCATTGAAGTGTATATGTGTGTGTACGTGTACGTACGTGTGTCGCTATGATTAGTATTCAGCTTCCGGGCCGAACATGGCAGACGATGTTCAGCGCTGTGTATATTATACGTTGTTTTGCGTTTCTCGGTCTACAAATTCACTGGAATTGGCAAAACTATAAAATAATAACAATAATGTATGCCCTCCCAGTCCATAATGGACTCAAGCAAACTTTGCACTCCATAATGGGCTCGGCTGTCGCCTCGCCCATTATGTCGTTCACAGTTTGCTTTCGTCCATTATGGGCTGGGAGGGCGTACATTATTGTTTAATTAATGTGATTACATGTATTGACAGGCAAACGCACACGATCTGTATAGGCTATGCTCAGTTTGACCCTACCGAACAACACAGGTTTCCCAGGTTATACTCCCGACGCTTTCGTCCTGCTGCAACACTTGGACAGTTCGGAGTTGCACAAATGGATACTATATTTAAATTTCCGAATTTACTGGGTTAATAAAACTTTATATTATTACATCATGAGGAAGATAACATTAACACATTTTTTTCGTCAGAATATTGTAGTTGGTGTAGCTCGATTGCTATAAAAGGTCCCTGTATTGTATACAAATTCATTAGTTGTCACACTACCTCATATATAACACACAAGGTCGAGACTGTATTATATTTCCATATCAGCAACACTGGGACGAAAATTAAACCCATTCTCTCTTTATCATGTAATTTCATTATCGTTAAATTGATGAATAATCACCTAAGTACACCAATATTCCTATTACTGCGTATCCTCAGTCATCACTCTTTCATTACCCTAATTATTTCAATAATGTATAGGATATTAATTTTTCAACAGAAAGAAAATGTGTTTGATTTATTACATGTAACAAGCGCAGCCTACGCGAGGAGAAAACGGTAATATTTATTTTTCCATTTATTTATTTATTTATTTATCTATCTATTTATTATTAACACAGATAACATTTCAAACACGTGAAACATGAATAGCAAAGATGCAAACCTCTTACCTGTTACTTTTTACATGCAAAATACATTATGGTAAACAAATTCAAATAAATATTTGTGTGATTGATTCATAATTTAAAGAAGGTGCAGTTGACGTCACGTGAATAACTTATACATCCATAAGTCCTCTCGGGCTCAACTCTCATCAACAAAAGTGTGAAAACCGAGGAATAAAGGCGTATCGGTCACATCGACCAGTTTCTTTTGACATCCACATGTCATGATTTTTTGTCGTAAAACACCACAAACCTCTTTCCTTCACTCTGTAAGAAGCACTGCTAATAAGTTGCATCAGCGAATATATGCTGTGGCTTGCAAGGATGGCACGATTGTTCTCGGCTGTACGTTCATGTTCACATCCATGATAAAAGATAATGAGAGTGTTTCTAAAAGCAGTCGTAAATGGCTTTATCGTAAAGAGGTCGAATGTAGCTTTCTCTAAAAGCAAGGCTCATTTTCAGACTTCTCTTGTGTAGTGGTTTCTCTTCTTCCAATCAATCAATCAAGTACCGATTCCACACTGCTCAGCAATAATTTCATCTTCTGTAGCAATTTCTGCTTCTGAAAAAAAAATTGTAACTTTCATTTTAAAAACCAGACGAATTGTGGCTAGATTTCATAAACTAACTGAAAATACAAACCCCATAACTACGTTCACGCTAGATAATACAGAAAGTCATAAAAAGTAGGAAAACTTACACCAGAACCTATTTTCCTAAGACGTCAAGAAATGATTTAGAACTACATTACGCTTAGAGGAATGACACCTCCAAGCGTTCATCTCAGATATTATTGTGTATATCGTTACATAATTTACTATGTATTGCTAAATTGTGCCTCAGCAGTGCATTTTAATTTTAATATAATACTACGGTGGCCCAGGGAACGGTGGCCATTTCATGGAGATAACATATAACATATGCACATTCCATCGTATCCCTGGGCCACCGTACAATGCCAACATTCAGTCTTAACACCATACAGCCAAAGGTATCTTCTCTTTAGAAAAAAAAAATCTACGTTTACGCGGTATAGTTACCCAAAGAAAAAAGTGCGACTTACTCTCTTCAATTTTTCGGACAAATCCTGTACAACTCTTCGATCGCTGGTATTATCGTACTCGTGTCTTTTGTCCTTGCCAAACAGAAATGTTTTTCTGTTACTTGTTCCTGGATGTCTTTGTTCTTTACGCATTAGAATAATCTAAAGGAGGGGAAACACGTCAATTGCAAAAACACTATTTTGTCCATTTCCTCTGAAATGCATGCGTATCGTGATCTTGCCTGTCTGTACATTATGAAAATAAAAAATGTAATTACTTTAGTCTTTTTAGATGTTCTGACGATACCTCTCCATGTTTATACACGCATGTGCCTGTCAGTTCATGTATCTAACTACCTACCTGTTCGTTCACATACCAACCACCAACCCACCCACGGCCATCCCATCCAAAAATCCACTCTCAATTATATTAGGACGACTTGACAGTCTTTTCTTACCGACTCTTTCACGGGTTTTTTCACTTTCCCCAGAATTCTAAAGTACACACCTTTGGTACGTAAACCAGAGACATTACAGCAATGTTAGCAATCAAAATAGCGCCACCAACAACCATAAAAATGGCATTCATATTCGTCTGCATCACTATGCCTACTGGTGTAGCAATTATGCATGTTACCACGGTAACATACACTGAAAGTGCGATGTATTGACCTGTAAGATATGACGTCATATGTTAAATATTCAGATCGTCAAAAGGGGACGTGGTGTCTCTGCATCGTCAAGCGTTTGAAACACGATGTCTGAATGGTTGACGATCCCCTCAGTACGTGAGACTCGAATTAAATCTCAACGACCGATTTTTTTCAGATAGGGGAAATGACTGTTGAACACCCAAATAAAGAAAACAACTGCACGAAGATAAGTAACAGAACACAAATAATGAGTTACACCTGGCTGGTTATTCTATCAGAATTTTAAAACATTTTGCTACTGCATCAACCTTTGTAAACAATCTGGAAACCACTCACAATGTTAGGAATCATTTCCCTTCATAACTATTATGGCTTCCTCTCACTTCTCGTTAATGATGTGTAGTGTATCTGTCAATAAAAACAATAAATAAAGTATGTAACTTACTGTCGTTCAGTTCAGTAACCTGTACGTTACGAGTTTTCCAGGCAAGCAGTGTACCAAACATGAACAAAATCGACTTGTTTATCAACACAACGAGGAGAAAGTACAACTGATACTTAGATGAACACAACTTGACAACAGGTGTTATCATAATCTCTTGTGGTGGGTGAGATAGATCCATCTAATAATTAAAATAATGAACATTGTGTCATGATGCTGATGATTATTATGATTATATAAGGATGTGGGCACAACGTTATAAAAGGTATAGCAATTGACTGCGACTAAAAAGCCAAGCACACGTATACAGAGTTGTCAGTTTATTTTAATAGCACATGTAATAATATCAAGCCTTGCGATACACAGACTATATAATTCGTGTGACGTTACCAAAGCCATTCTTCATGTAAGAGTAAAACCATTTGTTTGTTGATGCAGTAGAGGGGATATATATTAGTCTACGTACAATTTTACTGATAACACCGTATAGAGGTATTTTAGAACCAGATCAAACATATATCACCCTGATTAGCGACTTTTTCTTTCTATATTTTATAAAACATATTCCATCTTACCGAGGGTTCGAGGAAAACTGACGTCAGTGACGAGGTATCGACGATAAGTCTAACAGCAAGAAGGGCGCCATCTAGAGTTACTAAGGTCATGATGAAAAAAATCAGGTTTCCATCACTTAAATACTGTAAGAAATGAGAAAAATATGTTAGTCTTGTATCTTTCGACTTTAATCCATGGAGAATTCGAGATAAACGTTGGCATTTATAATTTTGCATTAACTAATTTGTTATCTGACTTACGCTCTCAATATGACCATAATTTGCTTACATTTTTATTGGCACACTAGACTGTAATTAGTTACGCCGTGACCGGGCGCCCTCAGACATCGGCCAACCCCTAACAGGCCGGTGAGGGCGAAACGTCACGACGTATCTTACAGTCCATTGGCACACGAGATTTCTAAATGTAAGGTGTTTTCCTTCCAAATCTTTGTGACAGTAAAAAGATAAATGGGTAAACTGCCACTGTAATAGAAACAAGGTAAGTATTTGAAACAGTACAAAGCTGGGCGATTCGATTTCAGGTAACATTTTACGAAATTTCACCAAAACGTAAGCAGCTTTTAGAATTTTCCAAATTTTATAGAATTCAAAACCTTGCCTTGGCTGTTTTCATCTTCCTGAGGGCGTTGTTGAAAATTACGTGCACACGGTAAGTCTTGGCAAATAAGGCGCCAAAGCCAAGAGACAGTCCAATCCAGATAAACCCTTCGCGAATCTGCAAACAATGAAAGGCAAAACAAGAAATGAAGCATAACAAGTAAAAATGTGGAACTGGACTTATATCAAAGAAAATTGTAATTGTGAAGTGAACAACTTCATGTGTGCCTTTACACAACATTTGTAAAACCTCTTGCAAGATGGGGTGTGAGGTTACACAATACCTATTTGAGATATGCCAGTTTTCATTTCTGAAATGCACCATAATGTCATTCTTATTCCGATTAGCACCCAATTGATATAAAGTCAGTCTTTGTTTTTACTTACTTGACATGTAAACTTGACGGTTTCCGGTGATACCCTAGATAAATCCATCCCGAACAGGTACACACTGCTGGACAGCATAAGGCAACCAATCGGGATGAAGATGGTTACCATGGCACTGCTTAGTTTCATCACTCTGTAAATAGTTGATAAGGTATGACAATATTAGATCTAAAATTGCCAAAATGTCATGAATGTAGGATAATAATATCGTATTTGTGGTTAATTGCTTGATAGATTCAAAACGTTTTCAGTTTTGTCCGATGAACAGCGCTTACTGGACGGGAAAAAAGATAAACGAAAGATTTCTTAAACGCAAAGCCCCGCATATCACATCGTCCTAGACATTGAGTGGCGATATTTACATCCCAGCAGCCAGACTAGATGGACAGACGTATTAATTCTATTTGGCAGAGATGACGAACCAGTTCACCAGAACAAATGAACTCCCATATTTACAAGAACTTTTAAAGTGATAAGACATTGTTTCATGAAGAACAGTTTCCAAGAAGATAAAAGTACGAATGGTGAGGTATTAGGACAAACCAAAACAATTCATCGCAGTGACCAATGGGTGTACATGTATTGAGAATAGAGTACACCAATTCAATATACATGTGCAAGGTATCAATCGCCTCTCTTGATACTTGTACATATAATACAACAATGTATTAGTGTGACTATATAAATAACTCCTACCTGTTGTTTCTGTAGACAATACTCATTCCAATCAAACCTATTGCCAACAACACTTCAATCGTTGTCAGAGAATAAATAACCCAAATGTATACATCTGACAATGTAAGAATGTTTTGTACATGAGTCACGCCATCTACAGGTGGAATACCGTCTGTGTTCGAAAGAATACAAAATATAAATTATGACTTTGGCTTCTTGTTAAGCCGTCTATCAAAGGCCATATTTTTGGTAAAGTTCTATATATATATATTATTGCTTTTAAAGGCCACCGACCTAAATCGCACATTTTCAAAAACGAACAAAAAGAAATATAATGGTTACAGCACACAGAGAGAAAGTTAAAGTAATTATACACACATGTAAGAAAATAAATAAATAATTAAATACATTCCTTTCTTAATTTGAAAGATTTGTACACAAAAATTGCCAAGTTCATTATTACAAAATTGTTATTACTTGACACGACCGCATACAATTTTTGTATAGAAGATTGTCCATACGACCACTTCGGTATTCACAACCTAGAGAGGCTATCGAGGTCATATTTTGTGAAATGATTCATCTACCGGTTCAAGGTTTCAAGTTTAATGATGAGGCTTCAATCGATAACATTCATAAACAATGAAAGCGACTTGAGGAGGAAGAAATCGATGTCTGACTCGTCACTGTGACATTGCTACATTTTATTGTCCAACTTGACAAATATACTAACATTGCTAAATCTCATCCTTTAGATCGACAAAATATCAGTAACATTGCTACATGTTACCAGCTAATCAGTAATATTGCTACATGTTACCAGCTAGTAGTAATATTGCTACATGTTACCAACTAGCAGGACAGAAATTGTTGTACAATGTTTACATTTTAATCCAGTGAAGTATACATTGCTACAATTTGTTTAATTCTGTAACGATCTGCTCATACAAAGAAAGTGTAGCAATGTTCAATAATGAGATTTTTGCTAAAACAGACGATGGCAAGAAACAGTTTTAATAAGATTTTGGTCGAGCAAGATGATTGGGGCCACACAATTTAAAGCCGCAATAATAATACAATTCTTGCAAAGCCAGACGATAAAATGTAGCAATGTTAGTAAGATAATTGTCAGGTTAGGCAATAAAATGTAATGTTAATAAGATTTTGTTGAGTCACACAATAAAATATAACAATTTTAGTAAGATTATCCATAAAATGTATCAATGTTGTTTAGATTGTTGTCAAGGCAAACGACGATTTATTTCTAATCAACATATTTTCATTTCATTCAAGTATCAACATAGGCAGGGAATAGTCAACACTTTCGCTCAATGCACAATACACCACGAAGATGGCACGTTCATGCCATCAAACGTAACCAAATGTGGAAATTGTTATGCAGTTATTTTTACAACTTATATACAACAATCACGGACGAAAAATCTATCATCATTATTCTTGTTGGCTGTACGACAGGCTAGTGATTCAAACACGAACTCCAAAGATATACATTGACTATTAAATTGGACGACACACATAGTGACCTTAGACAAGGGCCATCGGGGACGTGCTCAAGATATGCTTAATGAAGGAGTGGATGTCTCAAGAGTCAAGAAACAATTTATTCATTTAATGGCAGCTCTTTGGAATTACGATTACACAGAGATAGTCTATATATAATTTGGTTTGGGAGTTGTGTCTTTAGGTATAGATAACTCATCACACTAACTCTGGTGAATTAATAATCAGTTCCTACTTGAAACTCGGATAATCAAATGAACCTTTGTACAGTATTCCCCAAACATGCGACGATAGAAAAAACAAAATAACACGAACAGGTATAGTTTAGTGGAGTAATTTGTATAGCATTGAATCACATCGAACTGAAATTATTTAACTTTTTGTTCGTTTTATTAAAATAGAAAATTAGAAGTACCTTCCCATATAAAGTGGACCAGTTCATCTGTGCAGAATACCTCATCGGTAAAAATTTCATACGAGCACACAATAATCTCTTTTCCATCTGGAAAAAAAAGAGATACAACAATATTTAATTTATTTCTTTAATACTACCACCATATTACTCATCAACAGTGCACTATCTGTAATGAAATGGTCATTGCCGCCAAAGAAACGCCTCTAGCATTCTTACATGTGTTTGGCAGCGATTTTTATAAACTATGATAATCTAGGACTTCTGCCACAATTTTAGGTCCAAAGGTATGTAAACAGTTACACTGAGTAATACAAGTACCCTTAAAATGATTTGCATGGATATCGTTGTGGTCCACAAATCAGCTTTGTAAAAGGACGGATCATCAAACGTAGTCATATATTAAAGATTGGACTCTTACATGGAAGAAGAGCTTTAAAAACATGTTTTTGAAGAGTTTAAATTTACAACTGAAAACGTTTGCTTAGCATCAATCAATTGATGTTATACATGTGCAACTTAGACAAACGAAACGTTGTTTGTTTGTTTGTTTGTTTGTTTGTTTGTTTGTTTGTTTGAACTAACTACATATATTGCTCTATTTGTACAGAGCTATATATTACATTCTTATGTTTACGATGGTAAATCAAACTTACCCTGTAGTTGCTCAATAGCGTTTGGACCATAACGGACAGCATTATCATCAAATGCTATTATTCCCTTTGTAATAATAAAGACAACAGTTATTATGCAAATTAATGCTATAATGTAAAGTAACGTTTCACATGATAATATCAAATGCTTATATAAAAAGCATTTCTTTCATTATTACGGTTAAACAAAAAACACTTCTGAATCTTGTGATTGTGTTTATGCCATTACACAAAAATCAACGACACTAACCTTACTTAATTGTGGGCACAATAATATATACCGATAGATACATGAATGAATGATTTGTCAAGACAAGACAGGTAATACCAAGCAAATGATTTATTGATTATTATCCCATAATTATGGGCCAAGTTGTTATGAAATATATGTCTACGTCATTTCATGGATAATAATCATAGATATCTCATCAATATCAGAACACACACACTAGGAAAACCCTCCGCATCCTTTTGTTCTTTTTAGCAGAATGGGTGACTAAAGTTTATTTTAATTAATTTTCTGTCGGTTGAAGTAGCCATTAAGAACCGACAAACTTACCGTCATTCCATGAACAACAAGTTTTCTCGTCTCTTCCCACACCAGCTTGGCAATATCAGAATCATTATACGTGAATTTATGTATTCGTTTGCCATCCCCTCTGTGACGTAGAATGTTGTCAGCAGCATTGAGGGCTATAGCCATAGTCCATATCATGTCGTACGAATAGGCATCATATGAATATGTTTCCAATATACTCCGACGAAAATATTTATAGAAATCCATTTCTTCATCATTCGGTGGCTACAAAGAAACAGGAAAGAGTGAACCCCACACCTCCTTTGTACTATTCAAGTATGGTTTATGGATGGTTTATATCCTCATGACATGTCGTACGAATAAGCGTCGAAAGTGGATGCTTCCAATATGCTCGCACGAAAATCATGGTAGAATATTATTTCTTCGCTATTTGGTGACTAAAATCATAAAATAGAGGAAGAAAAAAATAGGTTTAAAATGTCCATTTGACACGTGACCACTCTTGTGCATATTTTATTCGTCTTTGGCTGATGATGAGATTAACGAGAAACATTTCAGCTTTAAGTGCATCATAGACCAGTCAGAGTCAACCTGTCTGACACACACACACACACACACGCACGCACGCACGCACGCACGCACGCACACACACACACACACACACACACACACACACACACACACACAAATACATAAATACATAAATACATACATACTGGCCATTAAGTAAATAACAACTAAATACATTAAAACCAATATCACTTTTCCTACTCACCTTTCCGGTGAAGTTGATACGTTTCAATTGGTCAGTGGCAGTGAATGCATCCAATCCAATATATCCGTTGCTAACTGTATTCATTTCGTCAATCGTGCAATCAGTTGGCGATTCTCTCCACCAATTTTTATAATACCATCCGGGTATAATGTACACATATCTCGGCCCATACATCCCTTGTTTGTATGCCTGGATTTGATATGCACAGTAAACACAGAAGGAAAATGATCACGAATTATCCTTTTAGGATGATAGTGACAATGTTTTACTATAAATTATAATTTTTCAGGCTTTCAGTACAGTTATGTAGTGATAAGGCCAATTTAAAAAAGTCTCCATAGTAGAAGACACAGTCCAACCTCCCCTCAAACACTTTGCTTCTGTGTCACTTTGCTTCTGTGTGTAACTAATTTGGGAAATAAATCGATTTATTACTCTTGTTCTTCATTTAACATGCCCAAGATTTAAGCCACCGACCCGAAATATTTTTTCTTACATTCACTTTGATAAATGTGAGAATTGAGTTTATTTTATTCTCGTGTAATATTTTTGCCAAAGCATCTTTGGTCATTTAAAAAATGTCCTATTCCAGAGGAACCGACTCTTTTAGAGTTTAAGTTAAAAGCATACAGTAAACTCTGCATATAGTGTTACTGTACTTTACATAATAACTGTCTTATTTTACACTTCAGAACTTTAACACTTCATCAAACATCACAGAAGTATTGTGACCAACGACTATCTTGTCGTCTGCTCTAAGCAATCTCTCAACAGCAAATGAATAAAAATAAAATAACATTTCGACCTACCCTATCGTATTTCTGAAGTTATGTTATCAGACACAAACATATTATTTTTTTATTTTTGCCTAATTTAATATAAGTAGCGCACATTTTATATAACGCTTTTGAATGAGTTGGTCTTTAATTGGACTAAGCTGTTTTAGTTTAAAGTAGTTTACAGGATACATACCGCACACAGAAGGTCGGCAGCTGGTTGTCGATACATATGAAAAATAGTTATTCTTGTATCGAAGCTCTAGAGAAAAAGAGAACGTGGAAAAATATGAAGGTATTGTTAATCAGATAACATAAAGTAGGGTTTTTATTTCGAAAAGATAAGACAATGGTTGGCCGTAAACATTTCAATCTTGCTAGGCTTATCGGGAACCATGAGTACTCGTGAACCTGACCACGGAATTTTTATTGGATTTCATGAAAATCTTAAAACGATTTCTACTCAAAACCTAGGGGTCCAGTTAGCTCGAAATTTTCAGCATAGTAGGCATGTCCCCTGCCCTTTTAATTTCGTCAATAAAATCACGTGCGGTCAAGTGACCTTAGCCACCATATAGGATTTTCGAAAAAATGGCATTTCCTTTAAAAATCTTCTTCTCCAGAATGAGCAGTCCACTTGGTGTGATCTTTTGTGTATAGCATCATCCAAGTGATATCTTTCAAGTTTGCGAAAAGCGTTGCAATCGCTATGGCGGCCATATTGGATTTTACGAAATTTAAAAATGACAATTTCTTCAAAAGCACTGCACTGATTGACTTGCATTTTGGCAAATATAATCAACTACTTGACTACTTTAAAGTTTGTAAACAAGAATGCGTACTTTCATGGCAATCATTGATTTATGAAATTCAGTGGCGGCCATATTGGATTTTCCTCCAATTCATTTTTTAAATGTTCTTCTCTGACACCAGTGCATAGATAACCTTACAATTTGGCATGTAGAAACAAGACTACTCCAACCTTCATGCAGCACATCTTTGCCTGCTGGGCAAAACGCTAAGCTAAGCCCATGAAATGCTGCTTGCAGCTTTAATTATTTATAATGTTTGGATCAGGCTCAAGACCCATATTAAAAAATACACAAGGAATGAGAATTTACAGACACAAATCCTTAAAACTAAACTATCCACGGAAAAAGAGACAGGTTAATATCCATAAACAATTAATGACAGTATTCAATAAATAATATCTCTCCATTGCCTGCTCCAGTGCCTGCACTGGAGAGAATCGCATTACATACGTGAATAAAATAAACGCACTGTACATAAACATTGCTACTATCTAATACTGTCTTAACAAAATTATAAACGCTTTTTCATCGATTCATCGAAAGACAAAACTGAATGAGAAACACATATAGAATTTATACTACACCACATAGATACATTTTAAATATTTCTAAAACACTTATTGTACGCAACTCGAAATTTGTTGTATTTTGTTGACTGAAATAACATATCCTTAACTTGACTAGAGCAAAAGACAAAATTCCTGCAGAGAAAGTTACCACGTATGTATGTATGTATGTATGTATGTATGTATGTATGTATGTATGTATGTATGTATGTATGTATGTATGTATGTATATTTTATTCTATTACAGACAAAAGTACTGAACGTCGACCTTGCGTCACATAGGGTTGATTTTGATTGATGTTTCAGTATCTCCAATAGCAATACAGATGAAGGATTCTTACCTTCAAAACTCGAATGACGTCATGAGCGTTGTCCGATTTCAGAGATGAAACTGACAATACCGTAACGTTATCATTTTCCAATAATCTAATGAGCACCTGCATAGCCTGGTTGATGAAAAGACACATTTTCCCATTGGTTGAAACTGAAAATTTCTCAAATTAGCAATGAATAATAGATAATGAGAATTTTGCCAATGGCATCTTGAAAGTCCTTCAACTCACGTGTTCCACTGAGTCAATTGATTATTTTGTCCCTCTGTATACGTTTATTTCAATTTCACTCGTCAGTTATCAGTTGTATACACTTTCCACATGGGAAGAAAGTCGAATCTAGTTATTGGCTGTAGTTTGCCCTTGATGCATGTAGAATAGCATTTCACTATATATAATGCTCCGTATTTAATATTTGATGTGTAAGACTATAACCATTTTTCAGATCACTAATGTTGACAAAGGACAATTGTTCACATTGTGACATATTCATCGTTTTGTTGACAGAACTAGGATAGCTATTAAACGCAACAACATGCTGGCATTACCGACAAATATATTCGCACGGTAACAAGTTTGTGTCAACTCACCGTCAGCCAATTTTCTGTGTCTTGGACAACGACTGAAACTCTACTCCAACCAAAATGTCTAACGACGGCGCTGTGTGTTTCTGCGTAGATGTCAGGATAAATTTGTGAAGTGTAATTATACACTACCTTGTTGCCCAATTTTGCTGATGCTCCCATTGTAATCTGAAATAGAAAGCGTGGCAAATTGAGAAAGAAAGTTTTCTTACTGAAGACATTTATCGATAACAACATAGTACACTCTTTTTTTTCACTTTTAAAATGGAATTAGTATTACATGGGCATTTTGTAAATATCAGTACAAAACCAATAGATAAGGATGGTAACACGCCATTTGTAATTGCTATTTTCATGAAGAAGATGAAAGATATTTGGAACACTGTAAGATATCTTCAGTAACCAGTACAATGGCATAAACGTGTTGTTTACTGTTTTTTGATAACATATTTGTCGAATCCCCTTTGTGAGTTATAAGTTAACTTCTTTGGTCAGTAATGATCGACCAACTTTCTCACCCTGCGCTGTGTAATTCGTACCATATGTAATATGTTATAAGTATTACGAAATTTACGAAATTTCTACCGGCTGGTGATATTCGGGCTCACACAGTTATGATGAGACAAATGCATCGTTCGACCAATGACCTTGACAAATATCAGTACAGGTATACAATACAATATATCTATATACGTCTCATTATGTTTATATTTTGATTTTAGTTTTATCTTGACAAAAATAACCAGTAAAGTGGTTTTTGACTAGTTCCACAGCAACGTCATATGGAGCTTGTAGCATAGCCCTGTCATGTAGTCCCAAACCCAAAAGGAGTTTTGTAGAAATGTGTGATTGTGTTGTTTATATGTGTCTGCAAACAAAGAAAACCTCTGGGAACAATTCCTAGCATAAAAAATGTTGGTTAAAAATCTTTCTAAAAAGGTTTTTCCAATTTAGATGTTCTCGTTTCGTTATTTTTTTAACTCCATGTAATACGTAAAACTCACCAGACATCTATATTCGGAAGCTTTTGAAAGTATCACATCAACATGCTAGTTTTGGTTAGGTATGGAAATAATGAGACATTTAGATAGGGCCACGAAAGATATGGTTGCCATGGTTGCCAACAACTCACCTGTGGTATGTTATAATATGGAGCCACTTGATTCAAATCTAAAGCTGAACTGCTAAAGGTTGGTCCCCAAATATACACAACCTCGTGACTTCTGTACACAAAATCAAAGAGGGCATTCAATGCAAGCCCAACGTTTTCCTGATATATGGAAGAAACATCAATCAACGTTAATCCCGCAAGTATAGATGAACCGGGCAAAGTAATACATGAAATGGGTATTGTGCAGTCGTTTGACGGTGCCAAGAGTTATTATTTCTAGTTTTATTTCCCCAAACGTTGTAGACCACATGTATGAAAATGACCTAAAGAGGTAAGACACACCTTTTTACCGATGGTAAGAGTATAAATCATACTTTCAAAAGACACATCCAAACACTTCCTGAATGAATTGATTTTATACTAATAATCATCACGTGACTCAATACACAATGTGATTTATTTTCCCACAGAAGACCAGCCTTTACAGTTACAATTGTAAAATGTCTCCACAGTTACCCAAAACTAAAACTAATCGTGTATGCCTGAGATATGACTGAGGGATATGATATAGTGTACTATTGTTCATTGGATTGCTGTCTGTATTCTAGATCTAGAAACATCTGACACTGTCACATTTATTCATCAATCTTACGAACGAACAATAATTTCAATGCTATAATAAATTTCATTTTTCAAATATAATTCTTTACAAATGGATTCCAATTACTATAACTTTGACACTTAATACAATGACCCAGAATACATGAAGTGAGGCTAAGTTATACAAGCCTGAGGACACGCTATGTGATTCTTTTAATACCGCGTTCAGCTAATATGTTCTAATGTGTGTGTTTTCCTGTGGACCATGACACAGGTTATGATTACTATTCACTTTTTTGTATGCATTTGTGTCTTAATGATTAGTGCCAGAAACTTGAACATTAACAATTAATGATATCCAAATTTGAATTTTCTCGAACGTTAACGTTTATATATTTGTATGTCTGGAAACTAAATGGCGGATCAATTCGCGTTATAGTGCGACTTATTAAACATTTCGGTAAAATGATCATGCATCGTTTCTTCAAGGAAATATTTGGAAAGTAAATTTGCATTAATATTTAATGGTGCAGGAATCGACTAGATATGAACTGAACTGTAGGCAACGAATTAACCTGATTAACATAGTTCACCCGTAAAGTATCGATCGTAGTAAATTATCCTGTCCCATGATTCTCAAGCCTTCACCCAGAATGTCATATTACTTATTTGGAATGCAATGCTTAACATACATATATTGATGATAATGGAAAATAATCAAATTAGGACTTATTGTCTGTGTACAGCAATTCGCACACAAGCAATTCAATTTTGGATTATAAGAAATTCAATTTACTGTTAAATTGACCATAGGGATGACAAAGGGATATTTATTTTGGATATTAGACAACTCTACTAAGTTTTCCTACTTGAAAAAACAAACAATGTGAAACAGCATTGACAAAATCCGCTGTGTAAGTCAATAAAATTATTATAAGCTAAAAAATCTGCAAACTCTTCGTCCAATAACAAATATTTTAAAACATTTTTGAATGTTTAACAATTGAGTTACAAACAAGGATTTAGCATATGTTGTCTTACACTGTTTTCTTTTTCAAATATAAAAAAATAGTAAAGTGGTTTCATGAATTGAAAATCCAAACCGAATACCCATTTGTCATCCATATGGCCACCTGGTTTGCGAATACCTGTACAACGAAGATAAGAAAGCAATTTCTTGCTAATGTTTCTTCAAAGTAGAAAAATTTACTAAGTTTTCACACCGTGTAATCTTTAAGTTAAACACCACATACTTGACTATATTAGAGACTGTGACTACATTCCTCTCCGTGATGGTTGATAGTGTACTTTGGGGCATATGCCATTTCTGTGTATTCGCTTACAGATGAACAAAAAACCAGACATACCTTCAATAAAGGATTTGCTAGTAACACTTAGTCTTTGGTTTGTTGAGCTTAGAAAAAAACGAACGAAGCGTAAAGATGAAGTGATGAAATAACTTACAATTTGGTCTTTCATAATTGGTCTCCATATCATTCTTATTTCATAGTCGTCCAAAACTCCTGTACTGTTGTTGACATGTTCAATAGCTCGCTCAGCAGATTCAAGAAGGCTACCGTAGAAACCATCGTGATCGTGTGGGAATAAGCCACCGATGTACAGAGGTATCTTTCCATTTGTCATCTTGGTAAGGTTACATAGAGTCAATAGATCGAGCAAAAGTAAAACTGAAAATAGCTTCATTCTGATGAATGGAGAATTTACTTCTACGTGTGTTAAGTCTTCAGTTCGCAACTTAACTCAACAGAAGAATGACTAACGGGATACTTACAAAGGCATATATCCCGTACATATAATTGGCGACATGGAACACTTGCCGTAGTTATAGCTTTAGGCCATTGTTCATTTGACACAGTACGTACGTACATACAGTACTTGAATCATTTATAAGTCTCCGTTATCAACGCATTCCCAACATACAGAACTTATACTGTTCACTATTAAAATATTTTGCAGATGCACAATAAGAATTGATTAAGAATTTCATTCATGCACATCATAGAACTGATAATACAATACCCTAGACATGCAATTGTCCATTGTGAAGATTATTCTGCATATCAACGGAGCAGCACATTTCTTTAAATGAAGTAAGATTTCGATGTTTCAAAGCATCATTCCTCTTTTACAAGGTCCAATTTGTCAAAGAAAGAACAAGTAGCCTTTTATCTTCTACAGTCTACTAAAAGTTTTCCCTTGTGGAGCCTTTGCTGTACATCGATTCTACCCATATGTAACTCTGTGGAGCTATTTACCACAATTCTAATTATCGTTTCTATATCTAACATTCATTATATATGACCGGGTCCTCAGAAGACAATTTTGTACACAATTACGGAGAACCTTGGTGATAAGAAAATGACAAATTACCTAATTAATAATTCAACTCACACTATTATGGTTATAACCTGCGTTTATCTATATCAAGGTTAACTTCTAGTAACAATAAAGAATGAGATAAGATACATGTTTACCAATTGTGGATTTTCTGAGAAAATATATGAAATAACTAGCTAAATAATGAAAGGTTGACCTCGAGATAAAGTTCAAAATTCATTGATACTACTTCCACAACTGGGATGACCCCATAGCTACTGTGTGGAGATTGCCAATATTCTCTATCGCCTTCCTTCTAGGAATCTACATTTACTTTTGCACGCTTCAATACTAGGCAGACGTCTTTTGACTATTAGTTTCCCACAAGATGTTATATACACTTCCTAGTCTGGACACTTTAAGTGTTGTAAATAATTTAGTAAATTTGTTTGTATGTCATAGGGCCTGGTTGTGGAGATCTTTGATCTTCGTTACACTTGTCAAGCAAATTGTTAAGCAAAATAAAGTAGTATTAATAGGTGTAATATTATGTGCTAGCACGTAGGCTACAATGAAGATACATCTAATTCACATGTATATACTTATGCGAAACGTACTCTCGATGGGATTATTCCATTATTACAAGGGGGTGTTTGGGGCGGGGGAGGTGAAACAAAGAGAAATAGTGGCGATTAAGATTTGACAATCCTGGCTTATATAATGGGGAATTTACATTTAACAAGATCACATTCATATGTATTGCTTTATTTTCACTAATGTATGAATAATAAACGGACACTTACAGACACTAAAGTTGCAAAAGTGAAGGACATGACAAATAGCTCTAACAGAGCTAATGAGACGTCTTGCCCCGCCACTTGATTAAACATTTTAGTTCGTTGAAAGAGGATGGTCCTTTGATCAGCTTATCTCTCACAAACTGTGGTAGACTGGACGAATTGTCGTTGTTTGTTGCTTGTAGAGCTAAAGCAATGACAAACCTTTCAGTCAGTAATTGTGGCTGTAAATCGTGAAAAATGAGATGAACAGGATTGCAATTCTGTACTTTGAAGTATTAACTGTGATAGGACTTGATATGTTCCCCTACCGTATAGCCTTGTTTAGGACTTGATATGTTCCCCTACCGTATAGCCTTGTTTAGGACTTGATATGTTCCCCTACAGTATAGCCTTGTTTAGGACTTGATATGTCCCCCTACAGTATAGCCTTGTTTAGGACTTGATATGTCCCCCTACAGTATAGCCTTGTTTAGGACTTGATATGTCCCCCTACAGTATGGCCTTGTTTAGGACTTGATATGTCCCCCTACAGTATAGCCTTGTTTAGGACGATATGTTCCACTACAGTATGGCCTTGTTTAGGACTTGATATGTTCCCCTACAGTATGGCTTTGTTTAGGACTTGATATTTCCCCCTACAGTATGGCCTTGTTTAGGACTTGATATGTTCCACTACAGTATGGCCTTGTTTAGGACTTGATATGTTCCCCTACAGTATGGCCTTGTTTAGGACTTGATATGTTCCCCTACAGTATAGCTTTGTTTAGGACTTGATATTTCCCCCTACCGTATAGCTTTGTGAGAACACATTTTAAAGATGTCATTATCATATCCTGAGACTAAATGATGTATATATTTCACACCAGCCACCATCAGAACTAGATGAGCTACAATGCTTTCTCTTGATCACATTATGGATTTATATGTCCGTATTGTGTTAACTTTATTCTGTCAATGCTATATTTCATTACCAGTGGACTTTTGCCAAAAGGGTGAGAATCATAACTGTGTTGAATGCAATCCAGAAATTCACACTACAGGTTATATACTATTTGTATTGGATTGAGGCATTGGAACCACTAAAGTAATGCCAGTAACAAATAATATTTGGAAGAACTGGAAATACCTTGGTATTCATAAAGATTCCATTGTGTCATTATTCATTATATAGTTCACCCAATGGAAACTATGTATGCACGTGCATGTTTCCCTTGTTCTATATACTGTACTATCAGCATTTCTATGTCTTCATGTCTCACATATACATCTTGTACAGTGGTAGAAGCAAATAGAGATATTGATTCAAAGCACATTTGAACAGAACAAAGATAATGTAAAAGCCAAAAGACCATGCTAATAATATTTCTAAGTAGGTAATGAGTTTTACACTGAAGTGACAATTGGAAAAGAGTGACATTTGATACATGATAAAGACACTAAGAGATTTACAATCCACTCTGTGCTAGTTAAAGATTGGCTGTACGATTAACTAGATGTGAGGCTATATGACAAATCATACGTTTTCCAATAACTAGCTATGAGGGCGTCTACCTGATGTCTGAATAAAAATTCAACGACCAGTAAAATTTCCGATACTTCTCTGAATCTAACCAAACGTAATAACGACGATTCAAAGTCATCGATAATTGTTTGATTGATTGATTGATGAGGAACGATTTACACTGAAGGGAATAAGCACTTATGAATAATAAATATTCATTATTCAACCATGAATGATCACTTCTGCCGACATACATGAGGCAATTACACATAGCAAAGATACCCTATAAAGACCCAAGAACAACTTGATGTTTCTAAGAAATAGCAAGTAATTGCAGGTGATTTACAATCTTGAAATGACTATGAAAATGTTTATGAAAATGTCTCTATTTCTTTAATTAACATTATTGGTGACCCATCTATTGATTCCTTTCCGAAAGCTCACTTTCCGTCTTTATCTATGACGGGCCTCAAAGTTCACTTGGCAAAATGGATGTGCATATTCCAATGATGACATAATAATCATATCTCCTGCATCACTACAATACTATGAACTCCTTAATGACGTCGATGAGTTTTGCCATGGAGGAATTTCTGCGCATGACGCACTTAGTAGGAATTAAATATTATACAGTCTTTTGTTTTGGTTCAATGAAAGACATATTTAGCCTGTTTTATAAGATTTCGTTGTCATCACTTGTAGGAGAAAGAATGAACATACTATACTATGATGTGAAATTAAGAACATGTTTTGCCGTCACATGTGCATTTTCATTGTTTTACAGTGTCTTTACCCTAGATAGTGGGTACATATGGCAAACCATTTTACTTTTTATTCTGTGCTTGATGATATCATCAATTATTTCATGATATCATCAAATTTTATGATATGTCTGTTCGTTCTAAAACAACTGAAGTGTCAGACCTGACAGTCTCGCATGGCAAGTTTAGGTGGCTAGAATACGATCAGAAGCGGTCATATTTAATGATATCACTAAATACCATATTTGGTGTAAATGATATCATTAAACAGAAATACCACGAAATTATTTGATGATATCATTAAATGAATTAACGATATCTTCAAATGCTTTGCTGATATCATCAAATAATCAATATCATCAAATAATGATATCAAATATTTGATGATAACATCAATACCGAATAAAAAGTAAAACGGCTTGCCATACTTACACACAACTACGCATATTTCAACTGACACTAAATTAGACAGTTAATCAATAAAGCATATATTATCGCCATACTAAATGTTTATAATTCAATATCAAAATATAGAACCCGATGTCTATTGCTGACTATGTTACTTTCAGTGTCACCAAACGCTGTTCTTTCCAAGGTAAAAAGAATTAAATTACTATACACGTATACTAAGAAATGAACAATCAATAAATATATGTTGCGACAAAATATCAAATAATAAAATGCCAATATCATTCCTTGTTCAAAATACAAATGTTTTTTTCATGATTAAAAAAAAATCATTTCTCCAAAGAAAACAACCCGAGAAGCAAATTGAAGCTGTTCGCTTCTCTTTACACATGTGAGCGACGGTCGAATAGCATGGGACGCAATTATTCGAAATCATTCACTCTACAAAATGAATGAGTGTGACCGTTTGCGTTATTCTGCTTATGTTGTGCACGATTGAGATGAAACTTACCAAATTAGCATGTTCCATATAAATTAATACACTAATTACCCAATTACTGTCATTGCAATTAATGAAAGTTTTTTTTTGCCAAACTATTGTGTCACTTTGACAAGTCCCTTTGCAAACCCACAACTTTCTAGGTTGTCCAGTACCCCTCCTTCAATTGCCAAGGCACTCCCTCCCGCACAGATAATGAGTATTTCCTTAAGCTGCTAGCTGTGACGTAGTAGATAAAAATCACTATCACTAAACCTGAGGTAGACACTCATTTGCCGTTGAGCAACTCGTTAAAATACAGTGAACATTCTGCGTCCATTCCAAAATGTGTCCTAGGAAAATGAAGCTTTCGTCGGTGCCATTTTTGACTGTTTTCTTCATTCTATGTAACGTTAGCAAGATTGCAGATGGAAAGACACCTCTGTACATCGGTGGGCTATTTCCACACGACTACGATGGTTTTTATGGAGGCCTTTTGAAATATGCTGAGCGAGCTATTGAACACGTCAACAACAGTACGGGAGTTTTGGACGACTATGACATGAAGATGGTTTGGAGACCAATTATGAAAGACGGCGTTGTAAGATAATGTTAATGATCACTTCTTTTTTTTTACTGAAAATCCATTTCCAGCTACTATTCTCTTAAACATCTCTAGTATTGCACCGCATTTCTTAGCCTTGTATATTCTCAAGGATTTCACAGTTTCATAAGCCCTCACTGGTATACATCAGATCAAGTATGAGAGCAAACTCCCCAGTTGGCATATATATCTATATGTATGTTTGACTAATGATATAGACATTTCAAATTTCATCCAGAAGGTTACAAGTTTGGATTTCTACGTTTACTAACTAAAGTGAAAACATAATTGGATTATTGAAATCCTCCGCTGACTATTGCCACTTTCCTGATCCATATTTGAACTGCGCGTTTGGGGAACAATTGTTTACGTTGATTGATGAATGTAATAGAAATAAACTGCCAATCATCGTCACAATGTGAACACTGGTTTTCGATAGAATCATAATGCAGTAGTTGAGTCATATAGATCAAAATTCATTGTAACGTTCACGACATAACCCATGTTTGCAACAGAAACTAGAAGAGTAGGCTCTGCTATTTGTGAACCTATTCCTACAGCACATTCGACCAGACATAAATTGAATGCCTTCCGTAAGGGCATGCAAAGTCCTAGATTGTTGCTGCTATATACACTTGCCCTTACGGAAGGATTTGCCGTCTATATGCGAGTAAAAGAGTGAAAAGTTCTTTGTTATTAATGTGCATTTGAGAATTGTCAGGAAAGTCCACTTGCCAATTAGTATGAAACCAGTCACCCACGTCGGTGACAAATTCCTGTTTGGGTAACGGTTCACTTTCGATGAAAAAGGATGTTTCATTAAAGACTTTGCACAGGTTTACCCACCATTGTATATCCACTGCCGCTTGTTGATTTATCCGCACATGATGTGATTGATGTTGTAAAGTGTTCATTAAATCTATAAGCCGCTGCAAGAATGTTCGACCACCGCATATTACTTTTGCCGCCCAATTTGATTTGCTAACTAACCGCTGTAATTTCTGCTTTGTCATAAAACCTTAGCATTTGGGTGTTTGAGACACACACAATTCTTGTTTGAGACACACACAATCCTTGTTTGAGACACACTGAATCCTGGTCATAAGACCTTAGCATTTGACGTTTTATGCAACAATTTACTCTAAAACAGAACACATCAAAAGATGCGTTAGTCGGAGGCGACTTCTTCAAAGCATCCTGCTTTACACAATGTGTGGCGTCTGAGACACACAAACTTCTGGTCTGTCGAACAGAGTAAATTGTTGACACTAAGTCTCAAAATGCTAAGCATTTATGACCATCAAAAGATGCCGCTTTCAACGTGGAAGAGAGGGCTCGAGCAGTCGGTAGACGGTCTACGCGACAGTGTTTTCGGTGACCATCCCGGATATTTCTCGCGCCTAATTTAAACCCGCTATACCCCATACTTTCATGTTGCACGTTTGTCTTTATTCCTTGTATACACCGTACCTGTGCCGAGTTGTCAACGAGACAGAAAATGAGCAAGATTAGTGCACATGGAAGACGATATGATGTGGGTAAAGCGACTGGAAAAGATTTGAGGTCTTTGGTGGTGCAAGAAATAGAAGAACGCGGCGGACTTCGTGCGATGGCCATATCACCACGCGGAGTTTTTATACAAGTTGCAAAAAAATATCGTTTACACCACACTACAGTAAAGAACATATGGTTGAAGTGGTGTCAGTACGGGACAGTCACTCCTGAGACAGAACGTGTAGGACGTACGAGAAAACTGTTGGATGTCGACGTGGAGTATATTGAAGCCATCAAATCAGAACAACCCTCGGCCACAACAGCAGAGGTGAAGGCCCGTTTCGAACAGCATTCCCTAGTTCGCGTCAGTGCTTCAACGATAAATCGTACCGTGCGTGATCGACTGACTGGTGGTAAATGGACCTATAAAAAGATAAATCGTATGGCGATGGAAAGGTTTACCAATGAGAATATGATATATACACAAGATTTCATAGATCTTCTCCATCAGTGTGACCCTCATCGCTTGAAATTCATGGATGAGTCTGGGTTCAAAGTAAGAGACATTGCCTATCGTAGTCGCGGACATTCTCTTATTGGTGAGAAATGTGTAGAAGTCGTCAGATACCACCAATCACCCAATGTTACTCTAAATTTATTGATGGGTCTTAACGGTGTCATGCATGTTTCTACACTAGATGGTGCATCAAATTCAGCCACTTTTTTGGATTTCATCGGGGAGTGCGTTGATACCGTAACACACGTAGGATTGTCGGCACTGGGGCCCGGTGATATACTGGTGATAGACAATGCTCCTATCCATCACAGCCAAGAAGCAAAGACTTTAGCACGATGGCTGGCTGCTCAAGATATCGACTATATTTTTACACCCAAGTATTCACCTGAGATGAACCCCGCTGAAAACTGTTTCAGTAAAATAAAAAAGATTTTGCCGCAACCATACTACAAAAACCTCATCCATCGTAACATACACGTTGCGATCCACGATGCAGTGTCTGAAATTACAGCCGGTGATACTCATGGCTATTTCCGACACCTTGGGTATCTAAATATGGCCTAATATAAGGCACAAACCAAACGGTCCTTTTCAGGACCACCACCTATTCCAAAAAGAGAACTACCTAACCAGTTTCCGTGTTGTTTTTGTTTTGTTATTGCTGTGTTCACATATTTTGATAGTATTACAAAGTGTAATGAACACAACATATAACTAAGACGAATGAATGTATGTATGTATGTATGTATGTATGTATGTATGTATGTATGTATGAACAAATTTTATATTTTCTACTGTTAGTCTAAAATTCAAATTTAAAGTTTGGCACTTGATGAATAAAGGCAAAATTGTTTTGGGTATTTTAAATATACTTCTAATTTTTTTTTTTTGCATTATGAATAGAATTTTAATAGGTCAATTGGCAATTTATTTTATTAGTAATTCAACCATTACTTGACAACAGGAGCAATAATAATCAAAACTCATTTCTGACATACACATTGCAATTGGGTTTAACTTGAGGAAACTTTATTTTACTTTGTATTACACTTGTATAAGTTATAACAGTAACTGCAACCAACTTGAACAGCATTACTACATGTAATTACAAATCCATGTGATTTGTTGTGGCTGTTTTGAAATCAATTGACACTATGATTATGAATACAATTATCAAATCGTTTTGATCCTCACTATGCAACTCTATTTGTGATATGCTTTAATCTAGTATATACCGGTATCTACTACCACCTGCTAGAACATAGGCTAGTACATGTTGTTGTTCTCGCTTACAATTATTGTATGTTATGATTTGGAAAATGTAATGTCATTCAATTCGATAGAACTTCGAAAAATGGAGTGTAACAATCCTAGTGAAATATAGGCATTCAACTACGCCTAGTGTTAACTAATCTAAAGCACAGTTTGAATGTGACGTTTTTGAAATTTTGAACTATGATCAAGACAGGTCATACTCGTACTCTTCATCAAATTGTTTGAAATTGTTTTGTCACTACGTACTGCTAAATATGTGAACTGCTGAAGTGTCCTAGAGGTAATGCAAAACGTGTAAGTGAACTGGAACAAATGCAAAGTTAACATGTCCTGCACAGTATAAGCAACTAAAACCGTCGAGGGCTATGATGAAACTTAAATATGGTTGAAAATGGCATTGTAAAATGTAATGTGATAAAAAATACATGTATAAGTTCTTATGAGGCTGACAGTTCAATGTTCCACGTTCGTTCAATCACTGGTATTGGTACTGGTATCTTGGCGCATTATTTTGGCCAAACGAAGGTGGTTCAGTTGGTCGTCTTGTAGCATCATAATCGTATGATGGGAAATTGGCGTATTGGTTACTATAGTAGGCATTCTGTGGTTGTAAACAAGGCTGTTGTGATGTATTCGGATACTGCATTGGTGTTGGATAGGAGTAGGGCGGAGTATACTGGTAAGGGGCTGGGTTATGCATCATTTGTGGGCCGTGATTCAATAGAGGTGTATCGCGGCTGTTGAATACGCACGTTGGCCGTGATGGTGGTTGTTTACTCGTACTAGTACTTTGATGACTTACATTGTCCGTAGTATCACGATACTTTTCGGCAATAGTGTCACTTTCAGATCCAATGTCATCATCTCCTACCGAAGGATATACGATCCCCTCCTTTTTCAACCTCTCTCTCGCTGTGTCCTTTCGTACAGTGCGTCCAGTGTCTACATCAAAGCGGTGTATGATACGTCCAAACTTCAACGATTCTTCATCCAAATTAGATGGCACTCTGCCGTGATAGTGACTCTTCAGAATCGCAATATCACAATTTAAGACCTGTTTTCTTGGTCGCGGTCCAATGGATGTTTCGCAAAGATATCTGTCCTTGTTGCTGTTAATGAGCGCTGCTTCGATACGACGTTCGAACGAGCTATGAAGATTCTCTTGTAATTTGATTTTGTCCAATAGTTCAGATCGTTTCTTCTGTAATTCTTTCTTCAAGTTATCGCGTTTCTTAGCAAGCTCTGTCACTTCTTCTTTTTCATCCCTGTGTTTGGAAAGATCTCCGCAAACTGCAGCCGAAATGCATCGACCATTCCGACAATTACTTCGTGTATGGCCTTCCCTGAGGTGACACTTACTACATTTGTTTCCACTTCCAAACTCCGTAGCCGTCGCATACTGTTTGTTTACATCAAGAAGCTTTCTTTCCGCTATTTTCATCTCCTCTTCCAAATTGAAAACATCCTCTTCAATTTCATTAATTTCACTTTGCAACGGGGTTTTAAAGTCAAAGCCAGAAAACTTGTCCCTCTCTAAAGTTGGCCTCTCGGGTTCTTCATTTATGTCCGGCTCGTCATGGTCAAACCTGAGTCGCTTTGCATTCGAACGCGAGTTACGGGAATGAGAACGCATGTCCACTTCTGTTTGTGGTTTCTGACCCGGTGCAGTATTGGTAGTCGTGGGTGTTTGCTGCAAACTGATACCCGGTGGGTTACTCATGGGTGAATATCCCTCGACAACAGATATCTTTATTCTTCGATATTCGGCATCCACGACTGAGAATGCACAGCGTTTGAGGTCTACAATGTCCATCAAACATGACTGTGATAGCGTTATGGCAATACCTTCGTCGTTCTCATACTGTACTTGGTACTCACACGTACCCAGGGATGGAATATTTGTCCGTATCAGGTAATCGAGTTCATCATACGAGTTGAAGCCATTTGTGTAGAATTGTCGACGTTTGCCTCTGTAAAGCACTTGTACTTGGAAAAGAGACATGATATATAGAAGTTACGAGTGTTCTTGTATGTCTAATATAACACGCAACAACTTAGAGAGTGGGCTTAGATTGGCGCCCTTGAACTGAGTCAGAGTTGTACAGGATGTTGGTCACCGACAACATCCGTCATATAGACTACCCGAACTGTCAATCCGTGTTGACGGTCCTTTCATGTGTGCTGATTTAGAGTAAATTGTTGCAGAAAACAACCAAATGCTAAGGTTTATGACCAGAATTGAGGTGTTCGAAACACACCGAATCCTGGTCAGAAGAGCTTAGCATTTGGGGATTTTCTGCAACAATTTACTCTAAAACAGAAGACATCAAGGGTTCCGTCAATGAGAGTTGATGCAGACACAAGTTGGTGTGGTTTCGACTGGCTTGTTTGTTTTGTCGCCTGGAACTGGCGCATCTTATGATGTGTCCTGTTTTAGAGTAAATTGTTGCACAAAAAAGCAAATGCTAAGGTCTTATGACCAGGATTGTGTGTGTTCCGCACGAGGATTGTGTGTGTCTCAAACAAGAATTGTGTGTGTCTCACACACCCAAATGCTAAGGTTTAATGACAAAAAGTGTATATGTTTACGTTTAGGCCACAATTTCAAAGTATCTTGCAGTTCCTTCAGTTTTCCTTTGTTAAGCGATCAGGTTCTAATAACAGTAAGTTTCCTATATGCCTACGTGCAACACGGAATACATATGTATATATACTAACATTGAAAGGAAAAAAAATTCGCGTCGTCGCACCGTTTTTGGAAAAAAGACATGACCAGAACCATTTCTTTTTTTTTGCCTTAATGCGAGATCCCAACATTGAAACCCTGGCCTTGTTGTTCCCAATAAGTTCAATTTAAGAATAGGTGGGGTAGATATATTTTTTATTTTATTTTTCATAAATGTGTTGGTTTTTTCTTAAGTTGATGTAAGTTTCCGCATCCACTATTTCTCGCGAGCCTTTATAATTTTCGCGATTTTATTATTTTTTCTCGAAAACATTTAGGATTGGCAGTGAAAAAACTAGATGGGGTCGGGTAACTGGAACCAACCCATTTTTTTTGCCTAAAGGAGATCATGTTATACTATACAAAACAAATTGTCAAGGATTTGCATGAAAATGTCATGACAAGTATTTCCCAGTACATTGCTCAAATGTTTGTCTATCTTGCAGTGTAATGTTAATGATTACCAAACAAAATTATCTTTAAATATGGACATATCATTACAGATACGTGTAAATATGGTAGCAGTAGGGGCTTTTCCTTTGCAGGACATAAATATTAAGGAAACTGATGACTTGGCCATTTTGCACCATTTAAAAACCAATGATGCTTTTAATCATATCGTCGACGAGACTTGCTTTTATCAACCAAATCATGTTTTTTTTTCTTATAAAAGGAAGAAAATGTAGTTTTCAATTCGTTGTTAGAGACTAAATACAATTCATAATTGACATTTTTATCAATGGATAGAAACTTAAATGAAAAATAAAATCACTCTCAATACCAATAGTTTCTGATATCATTTGTGACAATGATGAAGTGAGAAAATAGCAAATAAAAATGAATTTTACCCGCAGATTCATATCATGGTATAATTACTTATTGATTTTCAATTTCCTCATTGCATATATAGTACTGTTGTAGGTGATAAACACCAGACTTTTATCAGATTATTTTGTTTGGTAAGAATGGGGTTCACGTTGACATGCAAAGTGATTCATATGTCAGAAAATGTAAAACCGTCACAAATGTAAACTGAATGCCCTAAGAGGAAAAGCATAAAATCTTATACACATAATCACAATAAAATTCTGAGCTACCACAAGTGGTATACTTCTTAATTTGCATGTTTCATTAATTATGCAAATGTTAATTATTTATACACATTTTGAAATTAAAAACTACTTCAAGCTATAGTGGAAAGATGTGCTTTGCTATCATCACACACACACACGCACGTACACACTCACTTACACACACATCACCATACTATGACCTTCTCTTGCGGAAGGTAAAAATGAAATAATGGCATGGCTTGTCTTAGTAAAAATAAGCCTCATAGTTAAAGATAACGAAACCCAGTTAGCAATAAGGTTCACCTTTAATACTGACAATCTTGGCAGTCTTGCAGGTCAACATTAGATATGTGAAAGAACCATAAATAATACCTTCGAACGAAATGGTGTGACGTCATGTATGTATGTATCATATTAGGTAGACTATATATGTTGATGTTGGTACATTGTAAGTCCTTTGGTTGGGAGGGGGGCAGTAGGCCCAAGGGCAAAGGGGCGGGGGCAACTGCCTTGCCTAGAACCCACTATCTTGCGTAGAACCCAGAAATTATGTCTTCCTAACGTTACAGATTAGTGATGTATGGCAAATAATCGATACAAATGTCGATTCCACTGTTATATATATTAGTATTCATTACATTTATTCGCCTTTTCTCATAAAGATATCTCTTCAGTCCATACTTTCTTGACTGTATTTCTCAGTAGTGACCACGGAGTGTCTTATAATGCATTTGACTGACTTTTTGCCATCAAGTAATGATAAATGTAAACAAAATATCACTCACGATACAAATTTATGAATAACATGTGTTGTTTAAAGACTTTCTTTTAGTCATTATTGATAATTTAGTACGACCCGGGCTTGCTGATGATAAAAAAATGTCCAATTGAACAAAGAAGAAGATAAAAGCCGTCGTTCGCCATTCATTCAGTTGTCTGTGTTCTTTTGTGACGAATGCATCACGACGTTTCAATTTCAAACAAAAAATGGGCGCATTGTCTTTTTGTTACCGTCATTTCAATTACATCACAGTTATTTGCTGAATAACATTTATCATCCCAATTGAAAATTTAGAACCAAAAAAGTGATCTGTTTATGCGTTGTATACAGTTCTTCCGAAATAATATACATGATTATTGTAGTTGTTGAAAACCAGAATTTGACATCAAGACGTTACTTGAAGGACTGCTCTACAACTGGCTGTGATAAGAAAGACAGGCCTTGAGACTCGAGAACATTTTTGCAGATATAAAATGTCTGCTTTATGTTGCTTGTCTTCGAAGAAACCTTTGATGCGACCCCTCCTTTCTTTCTATCAATATTAAAATTATCTCTGCCAAATTCCAAATCTTTCATGTCATTTTAGCAATCTATGGTGCCTGTAGGAAGGCTTTTATGATAAATAGGCTCAAGTTTCATTTTGAAATTCTTTAAAAATTCACTTGATAGTAAAGAGATTTGATATCATTGTTCACCTTTTAAAAGCTATCCCCGTTTGCTATCAGAAATGTATAGTCTGTCTATATTTCGACAACCTCTTCTGAACAACCAATCAGCACATTAAAGTTTATGAGGTTTTTTTTATAACGCTCCATTTTTCATTAGTGATACAGAGTCTACGTTGATATCGCCAACCTCCTCATGGCTATGGAAAATCCAGCGTCTCTCAAAAATATGCTTATTAAAGGAATTTATCATTTCACTAACTTAACCTGGATTAAACTGAGCCTATATCAGTGATCAGAGTCGCTTAAGATGTAAAACAAGCATAAAAAGTATAAAAACTAAATTCCAGATGAAGAAATTCCAAATGATGCAATTATATAATTGTTTAGCAGGAAAGGAACACGAACTTTTGACCTAGCTGTTTGCTTTCAACAATTCTCTTTAAGTACATTGATTTCAACCAAAACATCGAGTACATATCACTCACGATCTGAAAACACTTTAGCCCATCACATACCAGCATCGAAATACGATTATTATTTGTATTCTTACAGAAGTTGGAATCATCTTCCTGACGATTTTGTACACAAAACAACTCCTGATGCATTCAGAAATGCTATCAGTGACACTGACATCTAGGTTTGTCTATGTGTATGCATTTATTTTTAAATTGATCTCGCACGCCAGGTATACATCATATTTCTTGGTCTGAACCTCCATTTCTGAAGTTGATGTTGATGAAGAAGATATATATATATATATATATATATATATATATATATATATACGCGCGCACATACACACATACACACAAACACACACACAATAGTATATCTTTCATCATGTTTCAGGAAAATATTGGTTTGGCGTTAAATGCGCTGTATAACTTCGTCTACAAAGGGTCAAGAATAGTATACATGTGGGGACCAGTGTTCTCTACTACATCCTTCGATTTATGTCGACTGGGACCGTATTATAATATACCAGAGGTGAGTTATTTAACAGTATGGCTTACTAGGATAGCAATACTTACATTATTGTCTTTCTGCTTTATGATTAATTTAACATGGATCGATAAAAGACCCCCGAATTAACAAAAAACGCATTATGAAAGCCAGTTTGTCATAATAGATGTAAATAAATGTAGATAAAGATATTACACAAAGACGTGTGAACGTACTACAATTACAATAAGGTCAAAGGTCATGTACAGATTACATTTAAATTACTTTATTTTATTTATTTAGTTTAGATGTGATTGCAGTTTTGATGAGTTTTAAATACAACATAACTCTTGGTTCACTATTTATCAACGTTGCAGATCAATTAATACGTCCATACTGGCTTTATTGAATGGAATAACAATGTTGACAGTGAAGTGAATAGGCCATATTTACTCGTTATCATTATTGTAAGTGATTCTTTCTAGTTGAATCCACTCACGCTATTCTAGATGTTGATTTTGTAAATGGTCTTTCTAGAATGTTGATGTATGAATACATGTAAGATCCGATTGCAAACACTTTTACTAACCACATTCATTTGGTTCGTATTCATTGTTTTGTTCTAGATAACAATGGCATTATCAGAACGTCTTTTCAACAAAGCGATCTATAATTACACTTTACAAATTTATCCGGATATTTTGCCAGAAGCACAAAGAGCGATTGTCAGATATTTTGGTTGGAAGAAGGTTTCTGTCGTCATCCAAGACGGTGAATCGAAATGGCATTTAGTAAGCTGGCATAACCTAAACAATTAGATGTTATTCCCAATATTTTTCCTCGTTCTGCCAAGGAAAATACGAGTGACCTAAGGGGTCTTTGTCACTATAAGTATGTTCCGGTTGAACGAAGAAAACGATTGGAGAATAACATAACTATACCAACGCTCGTAATATTAAAGAAAAATCGGCACATATTTAGATATCGAGTCACTACAGAACCAATGACGTAGACATGCGTTGTCTTGACGTGGAACGATCAGAGTATATATTCCATATTTTTTTGTTCAACTTAGCTCGTGCACAGTATAACAATCTTTGTATCTAGCTTTATATGGTCATAACGATTCGGATATTAATTGTACAGAATGCTTAAATCAGTATCATATATTAAACCAATTAATACATTTCAGAACATCAGAATATAAAATTGAAGTAGCTTTCTTTCATCACGCGGTGTGAATTGACTATTGGCTTAGTGCATTACAGTTAATTTTTGTAAATTCATATTATAATATTATAATTTATATTATACCAAATAAGCCTTTTGTTATTCTTTATTGAGAATTATACACATATGTACTGTTTTCCTCCAAATGAACTTTTACTTGAATTGGTATGCAAAATGCAGTACATAAGGCTGTGGTTCGGTACTTAATCAGTACTGCATCAGTACTTGATTAGTACTGCATCGCCAAATGAGATATTTCGTATCAATATGATATGGTTAAGTGCTGTCACACTTTCCAAATTCAACTTGATTTTCAACAATGGATAATGTGCTAGTATAGGTAATAATATAAGGGTTTGCATAGAGGGAAAAATGTTTCATTTCTCACTCACAAATACATCAAATTATAAACGGTAATCTTATATAAGACTATGTATATTTGATATCTGCCTTTATAGGACAAATCTGCTAACGGCAAACAAGTAAATTTCATTGCAAACACGACAGAAGAAGATTTTCGATGATTATCTTGGTTTGAACGAACCTTTGTACCTAATCAATGCAATATTCAGAAAACAAATCATTGATAATTCAAACAAGTCTTCATATCTTCCATCATTCAATACATATAAACTGGTGATGATGCAATTTCTAAGGCGAGTAAACGTATTTGTAGATAATTAAATTCTCTATTCCCCAGGCCATGCTAACGTTAATCAGACTACTAGAAGATGATAACGTCACTGTCCTATCAGTGTCATCTCTGAAATCCGACAACGCTGATGATGTCATTCGAGTTTTGAAGGTAAAGACATCGCTACTTTAATCACAGAGAAGTCCAATATTGCCAAAGAATATATTAATTGTATTTTTATTATATTCTTATATTTCATATCTGTGATTACAAAAACGACTTGACATTCTGACTACTTTTATATCTTAGAGGGTTATTATTACGGAGAAATAATTTATTCAAATGGATGGAGTGTACCATCTGGATGTATACTTTATGAAATCAATGTCAAATTCATCTGTTTCAAGCGTTTCGGTCATTGGGGGCTATTTGAACTACAACGACATTGTATACTTTGGTTCCCCAAAATGTATCATGCTAAATTCTTACAAATAATTTTAAATGTTTATTTTACGAACAATAACGTCGCTTTCTAGCTTTTTGCAGAGTTGCTTAATGAATAAAAAAAAATCCAAAATAAATCCCAAATTTGTCATCCATATGGCCCCTTTAATGATTTATCAAATATCAAACACTAATGATTACTCTTGAATTACAAAAACCGTCTTAGCTGTCTTCAAATATGTATAGGTGTATTCCTCCAATATTTCAGAGCTTCGATACAAGGATCACATTTCTTGGCCTGCATAAACCGGCATCTGCCAATCTCCTCTGTGCGGTAAGCATCATTTATTAATAATAATGCAAGCAGAGATCTTGAAAACGTATCGACTGAATAGCAATATTGTTGTGGCACCCTAACGTGTAACTGTCTATACACCTAGATGAGTAGAGTGGTTAGTGTCTTTTTATCAATCAGGGCTAGAATGGGTTTACATGTTATAGGATAGAGCATACAAGGTGAGTGCTATTATCTTTCACAGTAGTGAATGACCATTGACTAACAAAAATGTAACTGATTTAAGCACTGTCGTCTTTGGAAAACATTTAAACACAGGTTTTTGGTGACATTTTTCCTGAAATATGGTTCTGTGAAAACACTGTAAGAAACAACGATTGTATATATTTCCTCTTTGTTATTTGGCTGATGGAAGATATGTTGAAGATAAATGGAATTTTAAGAAATAGCAGTATTTTTTCACACAGAGGAGGATCTTTGAGACGATTTCCCCTTTTTGTCATTTTCAGAAAATTCGTGTCCTAAGTAAGGGGGCAGTCAAATTTTCAACAAGTGGATCAAATCATTTATTTATCTTCGTAGGGGGTCTCACGTTTGATATGAAATCGTCCTTTTTTACAACCCATCCACCCAATTACGGGTGGTTGCAGGTTATTGTGCAAAGTTTTTTTCCAGAGCAAACTATGAAAACTTCATCTGGACGTTAATATTTAGACCCATGTAACAAATTTTTGATGGTGACCATGACCACAATTAACCTATCTTGGGTCATAGTTCATAGTAGTGGTAATGATTCTTGTCATAGGCATACAAACAAGGGATGTATGGGCCGAAATATGTCTACATTATGCCCGGATGGTATTATACACATTGGTGGAGGAAAGCGCCGACGGACTGCACACCTGAAGAAATGGATAATGTTACAAAGGGGTACATTGGACTGGATCCATTCCCTGTCACTGACAATGTCGAAATCGTCAACTTTACTGGAAAAGTGAGTAGGAATGTAACTAGATTTTACAAACGAAGATTGACAGATATAAAAAGATAGACAATAGAGCAGACAGACAGACAGACAGACAGACAGACAGACAGACAGACAGACAGACAGACAGGCAGACAGACAGACAGACAGACAGACAGACAGACAGACAGACAGACAGACAGACAGACAGACAGACAGACAGACCAAACTTAACTAGTGCTTTTTCTTTACAGACGTTCTAGCTTGTATATTAATTTACTTACTTAATAAAAGCTTACTCTTGTATATCTTAGCGTACGAAATGACAACGCGAATCGGCTCGGTTAGGATATGTACTTAAAATGTATTTAAAGATACACATTTTCACATAAGTGTTCAAAATATGTAGATATTTCAAAGCTTTTATCCTATCCTTTCGATAGCCACCAAATGAGGAAGAAATGAACTTCTACAAAGCATTCCGTGCAAGCATTTTGGAATCCTATTCCTATAATGCCTATTCATATGATATGATATGGACTATAGCCTTGGCACTCAACTCGGCTGACAACATTCTGCGGCATAGTAAGAACGGAAAACGAATACACGAGTTCATGTATAACGATTCCGATATTGCACATCTCGTGTGGGAGGAGACGAGGACACTTGTAGTTCATGGAATGACGGTATGTTGTTAGTAAGAGTCAGGAGTTAAAACATTTATTAATTATTGAAGGTCTGAATTCCCATGTCTAATAATATTACGTCATATGTATCACTATCGTTTCAGCTTACTGGATCTTTACTTTCATATAACAATAGTGTGAAAATTAGAAAACAAATAGGGAGGAGGGGTTATCGTAACGGGGGGTGTGTATTGTTTACTGCCTCAAAGGCGCATACTTTAATGTCAGCAATGCTTCCTACTTTGATCCAAGATGGCGGCGATGTCTACCTGTCTATACAATACTTTCACGAACACTTTGTTACTATGAAAAACAAATTGTTAACTGATATATTGTTATCTACATCAACGTTCATATCCTGAACCGCATTATCACTTTTCCTGTCACAATACAGGGAAGAATATCCTTTGGTGAAAATGGTCTCCGTTATGCTCCGAATGCAATTGAGCAACTCCAGGGTAGGTGCAAAAAGGTGTCTTTATAGTCTCGTCAAACCAGGTGACTTGAAGAGTCAAAGGTCAAATGATGTTACTATCGTCATCTCAAGAATGACTTCCTATGTTGTTCAAGGGCTCTTTACGCCTCCCTCAAAAAAATATTTATTTTACATTGTAAAATTACACAATCTGTTTGATTGGCACTATAAATTTGTCACAGAATGTTCCTTACAATGTAGTGCGATTCACTAGTCACCAGATTTCAATTCTAGGCAAAAAGTGAGCACGTAAAATGTACAATATCTGCAATTCGTGGTAAATTCAAATCTCTGATGAATACAAGAACACGGGTTGTTCAGCTACCTCAACGTCTTAACAGCAAATTCAACAGTTTTATATATTTATTAGATGAAACAGAAGTGACTGTATGTTCGTATGATATTCTGGCAGACGAAATGTCATGCAACTATGGGCCTGTTGATTTCAAATGGGCAGGTAAGCCATTAACGTTGATTTCAATGTTCACTATTTCCAATACACCTCTTGTACTTTGGATATCATTGTCCAATAAGAAGCGATATGATAGCGGTCATAGTTTTTGCAACATGCAACTTTTTTCTTCAGCCACCAATGATAGGAAATGTGTCAATTAAGGTTGTGTCATAGATTCAAAGAAATCACAAACAGATGTAGACAGATTTGGTTCAATGATTCATTCCTTACTTGGAGTTAGCCATAACCTCTAATACACTCCTCACTTATCAATTTGCTGTCAGACCATATGCTGTTAATGACAGACCTTCCTCCGAAATATTCAACGGTTTTATGATTTGACCTAATCATGCAATTACTCTGTGAAATTAGAAGTTTATAAGTTTAAATGAATACTTGAAACTTCACCATACTTCTCAATAGTTTCATCTTACCAATGACAGCGTTGAAGTTTTTCGTTGCAAAACGTCAATATTAGTTATTTCAATGAATGTCTGTATGTAAAGTTCCATATGCATGTAAGTGTCTGTTATATCATTGAAATACTTACTAGTACGACATATGAATATTCAAATGTTAAGCCAAAATCCAAAGCTGGAAGCTGAGGTAAATTCATTGATATTTGAAGGCCGCAGTAAATGAACAAGTACTCATGCTAATACTAGCAAAAAGCCTCCATTTTGCTAACCTAACCGTTGGCAATTGACAATTTACAGGTATATAATATAATAGGTATCCTGACCGCGCCCATAATCTCAAAGGTGACGCTTGCTTTTACCGGTATATTATAAAGAGTTTTCTTATTGCTCAATGAGTAAATGACAATTTATCTTCATGTGGTGGCGTGCTATATATAACCAAAGTAGTGCCTCAAGGGATGACGGTAAAGGGAGATGCAATTGGAAACTATTGACACTTCAAGATAAGATGTATTAGACTGACTGACATGTTTAAATTTACCAATTTCACATACAGGAGGTACTCCACCTGTAGATGGCGTGACTTATGTAGAAAACATTCTTACATTGTCAGATGTATACATTTGGGTTATTTATTCTCTGACAACGATTGAAGTGTTGATGGCAATAGGTTTGATTGGAATGAGTATTGTCTACAGAAACAACAGGTACGAATGCAATGTATAGGTACAGCTGTCACGATGTCTTTCCGTGACGTTACTGTTTCATTTGAATAAAGGAATTAGCTTCTGCAATAGCTACATTTTATACAATATCGTTTGACTTGTATATTCATGACATTGACAAAGATAAATCAATTTTGGAAAGCATGTCTATGTACTTTACTTTAATGGTTAAAACATCAAATATGTTCACACTTTTACGTAGAATCAAATTCTGTTTAAATATTTATTCTTTTATAGAGTGATGAGAATAAGCAGTGCCATGGTAACCATATTTATTCCGATTGGTTGTCTTTTTCTCAATCTCGGTGTAGTCCTGTTTGGGGTTGATTTATCTAGTGTACCACTAGTGATGATGCCAGTGATTTGTCAGGTAAATCAATCCGCTTGGCATTACGCAAGTAGTAAACATAACCCAAATAACCATCAACATTGGACGAATTAGGTTTTTCAGATTTTTAAAAATGTAATACATGTTTCTTCCACTTCGATTTAGATCAATTGAAGTAATGTCTTGCTCAGATCTCATGTACGAGAACTTCATATTTTGTCCCCCACTTATTTTTGTTCACCCGTTCTTTTTTCCACAAACCAACTTTATTATTGAAATGATATGCTAAATTGACACAACTTAATATTGCGCGGAAATGAACTCTTAAAGAAGTGTTTTCAGAAACTTCAACTTTTCATAAACTTGCTAAAACTATTGAATTTCTAATTTACCCATCCACGCAATAGACCTGTTACCGGTTCCAAGATACACTACCGTGTATTGTGTACGCGCTGAGGGGTTTGCACGCACTTCTCAGGGGGATGGTTGTCACCTGACTGTACCCTGGGTCTACCTGTAAAATCCCTCTCTATCATTGATGGCGTTTAGTCTTTTTTAAATATAAAATCACATAATCAAAGAGGTCAGTATGTCTTTCCATCATTTCCTGATAAAAAAAATATTATTTCAAATGTAGTAGACAAAACAAGACTAACTGTAACAACATAAAAGCAGTCCTCCTCGCGCAATGCATCTTGGAACCGAAAAATCTACTATTGTTGAAGTCATGGTTAATACAAAATCAACCAATTTAAAACAGCACGCACAAAAATGAAAAAAAATGGTGATGTGTGTGTACATTAACCTTTGATTGAAAACCCTAAAGACTGCCTTACGACCAGTTTGCACAAACCACTTTAAGATATTTCTTTTTTGATAAAATTTGAGTGTTTAATTTCAAGGGTCAGTGTAAATGATTATATATAACAAATTTACTTCATTCTTTGTATAATTATCTTCTTTCTAAATTACTCGTACATTATACATATTTGTAGGTTCGCGAAGGATGCATCTGGATTGGACTGTCTCTTGGATTTGGAGCCTTGTTTGCCAAGACATATCGTGTACATGTTATTTTCAATACCGCCCTCAGGAAAATGAAAACAGTCAAAGTAAGTCCAATTTTCGTGTGTGTGTGTGTGTGTGTGTGTGTGTGTGTGTGTGTGTGTGTGTGTGTGTGTGTGTGTGTGTGTGTGTGTGTGTGTGTGTGTGTGTCTATGTCTATGTGTGTATGCGTGCAGTTCAAAACAAAACTACCTCCAAACGAATGAAATTGCAATAGTTCAGAAGAGGTTATTTTGCATCCTGGGTCGTTTTCAAATTGTGAACTTTAATGTTTTGATTGTCAGTTGTCGTCAAAAATCTCCCAGCAAACGGACTCAATTAATTTAAAATTCTACATCATTATTGAGTGTGAACTTTGTGTTCACACTTTCCATACTGACCTTGACAGTCATGGTTAAATGTCAACCCAAACGTTTATTGGCGATGTCTCTGTCATTAGTTGATATCAGAGGATTCCTCTCCTTTTCTTTTCCTACAGAATTTAGAAGATGGGAAACTGATTCTTTTCATTTTGCTTCTGGTAGCTGTAGATGTTGCTATTCTTGTCGCAAGACTTGTCGTCGATACTACGTCTCTGGAGTCATTTTCCCTAGAATCATCGGTAAGAATGTGCTACTTTCAGAATTTTAGTGGTATTTTCGTCAATATAGCTACAGATAAACAATACATAGACATATTAAAGGTAACACTACCATAGCCAATCGCCATGCCAGGAAACGTTTACAACCGAGTGGAAAATGGAAAATAGTAAGAGAAGGCGTAATTAAAAACAATAAAGTGTGGAGGTTATATTTCTTATTCTCCAGGCCATTACATCAGTTTTACTGATTAAATATTAAGTCCCCAAATAAATACTTATATTTTCACCAATAGATGGATCTATCGAAACCACCACTAGAGATAATGACTACACAAGTAGCAAAGCTGTGTTCGTCCGAATACCAGCTGTATTTCTTTCTTGCTGTCTTGGTGTACAAGTCGATTTTGTTCATGTTTGGGACATTACTTGCTTGGAAAACTCGTAGTGTAGAAGTCAGCGAGCTGAATGACAGTAAGTTTGGATTAGCTGCATTTCCAATCATACAGTGTGTCGAATTCCATTTGTCGTCCATGGCCATCTATCAGGTTTTAGCTATCTGCGAATTTCTGTTTAAGATTAACACACCTACGCTGTCTTCATAATTCCGACGTGCGTAGCAACTTTAGAACAAAAAAAGTTAGCTATATAAGATACTACTCCTTCAAAACACCCCCCCCCCTTACCCAGCAAAATTTGACCAATCCTAAAATCACCAAAATAAACAATGGTGGTCACTTTTCTAGGTCCATACATCGCACTGTCAGTCTATCTTACCGTAGTAACTTGTATAATTGCAACACCTGTCGGCATAGTGATGCAGACAAATGTAAATGCTGTCTTCTTGGTCGTTGGTGGCGCTATCTTGATCGTCAACGCTACTGTGCTGAGTTTGGTCTATGTGCCAAAGGTTAGTGGTCTTATATATGTGCAATTTATATCTTTGTGTGTGCGCGTGTCTACACGCCAATGTGTAAGGGAGAGAGGAAACAGGGGAACTTAAGATGGTATATAAATAAATACGCAGGTAGATGGGTGTTCAGGTTGGTTGGTTGGTTGGTTGGTTGGGTAGGTGAGTGAGTGAGTGAGTGAGTGAGTGAGTGAGTGAGTGAGTGAGTGAGTGAGTGAGTGAGTGAGTGAGTGAGTGAGTGAGTGAGTGAGTGAGTGAGTGAGTGAGTGAGTGAGTGAGTGAGTGAGTGAGTGAGTGAGTGAGTGAGTGAGTGAGTGAGTGAGTGAGTGAGTGAGTGAGTGAGTGAGTCATGTAGTCATTCGGAGAAAGGCAGCCACTTCGCAGAACGTTTAAAGACAGACAGCCTGACAGACAGACAGACAGACAGATTACGGCTTGGTTGAAAGGTGGCGGAAACTTATCTGTCCCAGGTATTAAAAGGTTACGACGACTCGCATATACGAACAAAAATATAGGCGCATAGATTCCAAATGCGATTAAAGAGGACATAGTCCCAAGCATAATAAATTTGTCTGTGTACGGAATAGTATGTGTTATCAAGCGTGTGACTTAAAAATGTGTAGTATGTGTTTTTTCTGTCTTTCAGATAATTGTGATGTCTAAAGAGCAAACACTTTCAAAGTCATCCACTAAACGGAATTTCTTAGCTGGAGATTTCAAAGGAAGTGATAGTACTCGTGAACGCAAAGCCAAACAAGAGCTGTCTGACAAGATTCAAACTGTAAGTCGAATCTTACAATGACATTATTACAAGTGTTTACCGACTCTTCTTTTAATGCACTACTAGATAAAAATGATGATTGACATTTCATAAAATTTCGCAGTATTAACAATAAATATTGAAGGTGTAGTTTAAGAAATGCTGCTTACAATACCTATATTGTACTAATTGTCATGTCATGTTTATTGTGCAGTAGACTTTCTTGTGTCGTTTTTGGCGAGAAATACAACATTTTCCTAACATGCACTATGACAGTAAATGTATGACATATAATATTAGGACGGGCCCTTGAAATGTATTATGATACATTAATACAGTCACGAGTTATCTCTTCTGGTTGTGGATTATTCCAACAAATTAAATTCATATCTCCTAAATTTAGTCATGACGGTTTTAATTATAATCTAGCGATGACATATGGAATACAGATATAAATCTCCCAATGTAAGCTTATTCGCCTATCAGCCCACAGAAATTGGTTAACAATTCATTCCTTACGTTTATACAAAACAACATGTTTTATCCCTTCAAATAACTGGAGACGTAATTTGTTTTGCTATCATCACTTGTAGAATCAAGAAATGTTGAAGAAAATGAAGTTAGCGTTAAGCAGTACGCAGTTAGTGGCTGACCTGCACGGTGGAACGGTTGCTACAACCAGCAAAGCATAAAATAATGTTCTGTAAAGAATCAAAGCGCAAATTAACACTGTCGTGTAGAACAACTCTTGGAAAGGATTGGTTTACATAATGCTTTGTTTACATCATGTAAGAGTCTGCTGTAAAGTATCTGTGGCCTAAATATTGTTGGTGGGCATATGACGTATCCTGCTCGTGGCTTCTGGGGACATTGTTTTAAGACTCGATTGGTATTGCATGGACCTTGTTCTGAGATTGTCAGAACAAAATCTACTCAAAATGTAATTTGTTGAAAGGCTAAATCAGAATAGTTTGTTTGTGAAGAACTATATATGGAACGCAATCAAGGCCAAAATTAAACATGTCATTTTATTCTGTTCACATACATATTTTCTTACTTCTACATTCACCTACTCGATTCTACATTCACCTACTCGATTTCAACGATTCTACATTAACCTACTCGATTCTACATTAACCTGCTCGATTCTACATTCACCTACTCGATTTCAACGATTCTACATTCACCTACTCGATTCTACATTAACCTACTCGATTCTACATTCACCTACTCGATTTCAACGATTCTACATTCACCTACTCGATTTCAATGATTCTACATTCACCTACTCAATTTCAACGATTCTACATTAACCTACTCGATTTCAACGATTCTACATTCACCTACTCGATTCTACATTAACCTACTCGATTCTACATTCACCTACTCGATTTCAACGATTCTACATTAACCTACTCGATTCTACATTCACCTACTCGATTTCAACGATTCTACATTAACCTACTCGATTTCAACGATTCTACATTAACCTACTCGATTTCAACGATTCTACATTCACCTACTCGAGTCTACATTAACCTGCTCGATTCTACATTCACCTCCTCGATTTCAACGATTCTACATTCACCTACTCGATTCTACATTAACCTACTCGATTCTACATTCACCTACTCGATTTCAACGATTCTACATTCACCTACTCGATTTCAATGATTCTACATTCACCTACTCAATTTCAACGATTCTACATTAACCTACTCGATTTCAACGATTCTACATTCACCTACTCGATTCTACATTAACCTACTCGATTCTACATTCACCTACTCGATTTCAACGATTCTACATTAACCTACTCGATTCTACATTCACCTACTCGATTTCAACGATTCTACATTAACCTACTCGATTTCAACGATTCTACATTCACCTACTCGATTTCAACGATTCTACATTTACCTACTCAATTCCATATGGACTGGGATAAACAGTTCCATGTTGCAATACCGGTGAACTTTAAATAATATATGTCACAACAATTAACATTGGAAATCCTGAAGGTTGATATACTATTTCTTGAATAATAACTACTTTTGTGTATTTCTACTTCTCCGTTCTTCATGTATTGTCAGCATTGCCAGTTGATTGTAGGCGTAGCCGTTTGATGTTAGGCGTTGTCATTTGATTTTAGGCGTAGCCGTTTGATTTTAGGCGTTGTCATTTGATTGTAGGTATTGTCATTTGATTGTAGACATTGTCATTATAGATATCAAACATGTGATTTAATCATCAAATTTCACTAAACTTAATGTCAATATTTACACAGAAAGGCTATTCGTGTATCCTCCCTCATTGCGTATGTTCAATGGTGAATTTAGTTACATTCTTCATGTTTATCTTCTCTTGTTCACCCTCACTATAATGTCTGACTGACATGATTTTACAAAAGATAATAGAACGATACATTATAATCTTGACACTTTGAGAAGGAGGAAAATGTCTCTGAAACACCACTTTTGATGTCAGGCAATGTGATCGATATTATATCTAATGAAATAGTGAGTCAAACAATTTAAGAATTGTGGACAGTTTTTGAAATTGGTAACTTTAATAAGAAAAGTTTCTGTGAAATTTCCATTTCTGAAAAAGATATGTATCTTTATCTGTGTAATAAGCCCAATAAAATGGTATTAAATACACAAACATTAGTGTCTATGAGTGGCCTACTTTTGAAGTAACACGGTAGCATTAATTGGATTTCACTTCGATGCTACACAAAGGAGAGCCGCTGTAGTCCCCATGTGGAATGCTCACCTTTACCTTTCTTTAGCTTTGTAAAAAGGAACCAACAGCATTGTTACAAAGTGACCAGGTATTGTTCTTATGGAGGAATCAATAAATATAATCAGAGGGACTTGTGGGTAATCCAGTTGATTGGCGGTTTGGCAGTTTCATCAAGAATCTAAGGAATAGCTTGTACAAAGAAAGCAAGAGTCTTGATGGTATTTGTAAGATATTTGCTGGGAATGTTCTTACTTAGGTGCATCCAAAATAAGGTACATAGTGATATACCAGAAAAGTCAACAAGGAGAACTCCAACTACAAAACGTAAAGATAATGTGACAGAAATACAGTCATCTATTCAAAGAATGATTACCTGGCCTGTCATAAATGCATGGAGAATGTCATAACTCGCAGGTATAATGTTCTATAATTGCATGTTCTGACAGGGCGCCATCGATTGTAGTCTGCTGCAAAAGTCAATATCATTGTGTATACATAATAATCATCATAGTTACGGACAATATAAAACACACATCGATTAAAAAGTAAATATCCGTCGGGGAATCAGCTCATTATTCCTAACATATAGCTTAATTTAAACTATCACTTCTTATGTGTAATACCGTGTGTGGTGTCTAAATATTAAATTTTCTTAAAGTGGACAATTCTGTCAATCGCCTGAACAGAATGTCAACAATTTTGTCCTAAAGTGCACGTTGTCACATCGCGAATGTATACAGTCATGTCTGTCGTTGTTATGCAGTCTCCATATTAACGTCGCATGCATCTGCCAAGTAAGCTTATGTTCCAAGCCAAACGCCTCCACACTTGCAAAGAATAACGCGTGTGTGTACTAAGATAATGAAGCTATTTCAAGTTTCCTTTTTGGTCGTATTCACTGTATATAATTTAATCAAGATCACAAATGGAAATTTGAAGACACCTCTCTACATCGGTGGGCTATTTCCACATGATTACGATGGTTTTTATGGAGGTCTACTTCAATATGCTGAGAGAGCTATTGAACACGTCAACAACAGTACGGCAGTTTTGGACGACTATGAACTTAAGATGGTTTGGAGACCAATCATGAAAGATGGCATTGTAAGTATTTGATATTGTTCACCTCTGTATTTCCTTACTTTTTCTGCAAAGCTCGTGTGACCAACTAAACCAGACTCGATAAAATAGCAAGGATCCCTAATCTTATTTTTGTTGTCTCCCTCTGTTGCACACTGATCGGCTGAGTTGCGGACAAACCACTCTAAAACTGAAATATTTTGTACTTTTTCAAATATATGTATAGACCTGCACCAATTTGTGAACTGTAATATTTATTTGTGGAAAGAGTATATATACCATCATCACGTGTTGAAGTAAGGTAGCATACAGTGATCTAGAGTTGCTTGATTTATTTTATATTCGTTCTAGTGCACTAAGTACTAATAGAGTAGCCCTGTGTTACGTTATCATGTAAAATGCCAGGCCTGGGAGTTTGCAGAAGGAGCAGACGTCAAGATGAAATCTGATATAAATCTCTGTTGGGTAGTTTGTGATTTCTGCACAGAAGATCGATGTACCGAAGGTTTATATGACGATTTTTGATAGGTGATTGGTGAGTCACCGTGTGATAGAAATCGTATAAAATAATTATTCGTCTGGATGGTAGAATCATTGTACTTCGTATAACAACTTGTAAATCAAATAAAATGATTTATTGTATTGCATGTGAAAGATAAAGTGTTGCGACTGTTAGAGTAAAATTGAAAGATCACCTGTCATCACTTATAATACATTGTACTTACGTCAACATGTAATGAATGCATGTTGAAAAGCATTATGCAATCATTCATCTTTATCATTTATCACTGGTTTGGATGGCTTGGGAAAGTGACGTGTACAGTTGTACAGAACATTGGGATTATTTTTAATGTAATGCGCTTTTGTTACAAGTGTTATTGGACTATAAACAAACGTGAAGTAAATGAAAACAGGACACACGTGTTAAGGTCAATTGATTAATGAGACAACACGATGGGTTGGGTCACGTTGTTGTGTGTCATTAAGTAGAGGTCACGGGTGTCACATTAAGTGATCAGTTGCTATATTGATATGAGTTTTATTAAGTGATCAGTTGCTATATTGATATGAGTTTTATTAAGTGATCAGTTGCTATATTGATATGGGTTTTATTAAGTGATCAGTTGCTATATTGATATGAGTTTTATTAAGTGATCAGTTGCTATGTTGATATGGGTTTTATTAAGTGACCAGCTGCTATATTGATATGGGTTTTATGAAGTGATCAGCTGCTATATTGATATGGGTTTTATTAAGCGATCAGCTGCTATATTGATATGGGTTTTATTAAGCGATCAGCTGCTATATTGATATGGGTTTTATTAAGCGATCAGCTGCTATATTGATATGGGTTTTATTAAGTGATCAGCTGCTATATTGATATGGGTTTTATTAAGCGATCAGCTGCTATATTGATATGGGTTTTATTAAGTGATCAGTTGCTATATTGATATGGGTTTTATTAAGTGATCAGTTGCTATATTGATATGGGTTTTATTAAGTGATCAGTTGCTATATTGATATGGGTTTTATTAAGTGATCAGTTGCTATATTGATATGGGTTTTATTAAGCGATCAGCTGCTATATTGATATGGGTGTTATTAAGTGATCAGCTGCTATATTGATATGGGTTTTATTAAGTGATCAGTTGCTATATTGATATGGGTTTTATTAAGTGATCAGTTGCTATATTGATATGGGTTTTATTAAGTGATCAGCTGCTATATTGATATGGGTTTTATTAAGTGATCAGTTGCTATATTGATATGGGTTTTATTAAGTGATCAGTTGCTATATTGATATGGGTTTTATTAAGTGATCAGTTGCTATATTGATATGGGTTTTATGAAGTGATCAGCTGCTATATTGATATGGGTTTTATTAAGCGATCAGTTGCTATATTGATATGGGTTTTATTAAGTGATCAGCTGCTATATTGATATGGGTTTTATGAAGTGATCAGTTGCTATATTGATATGGGTTTTATGAAGTGATCAGCTGCTATATTGATATGGGTTTTATTAAGTGATCAGTTGCTATATTGATATGGGTTTTATGAAGTGATCAGCTGCTATATTGATATGGGTTTTATGAAGTGATCAGTTGCTATATTGATATGGGTTTTATTAAGTGATCAGTTGCTATATTGATATGGGTTTTATTAAGTGATCAGTTGCTATATTGATATGGGTTTTATGAAGTGATCAGTTGCTATATTGATATGGGTTTTATGAAGTGATCAGTTGCTATATTGATATGGGTTTTATTAAGTGATCAGCTGCTATATTGATATGGGTTTTATGAAGTGATCAGTTGCTATATTGATATGGGTTTTATGAAGTGATCAGTTGCTATATTGATATGGGTTTTATTAAGTGATCAGCTGCTATATTGATATGGGTTTTATTAAGTGATCAGCTGCTATATTGATATGGGTTTTATGAAGTGATCAGTTGCTATATTGATATGGGTTTTATGAAGTGATCAGTTGCTATATTGATATGGGTTTTATTAAGTGATCAGTTGCTATAATGATATGGGTTTTATTAAGTGATCAGCTGCTATAATGATATGGGTTTTATTAAGTGATCAGTTGCTATATTGATATGGGTTTTATGAAGTGATTAGCTGCTATATTGATATGGGTTTTATGAAGTGATCAGCTGCTATATTGATATGGGTTTTATGAAGTGATTAGCTGCTATATTGATATGGGTTTTATGAAGTGATTAGCTGCTATATTGATATGGGTTTTATGAAGTGATCAGCTGCTATATTGATATGGGTTTTATTAAGTGATCAGTTGCTATATTGATATGGGTTTTATGAAGTGATCAGCTGCTATATTGATATGGGTTTTATTAAGTGATCAGTTGCTATATTGATATGGGTTTTATTAAGTGATCAGTTGCTATATTGATATGGGTTTTATTAAGTGATCAGTTGCTATATTGATATGGGTTTTATTAAGCGATCAGCTGCTATATTGATATGGGTTTTATTAAGCGATCAGTTGCTATATTGATATGGGTTTTATTAAGCGATCAGTTGCTATATTGATATGGGTTTTATTAAGCGATCAGTTGCTATATTGATATGGGTTTTATGAAGTGATCAGCTGCTATATTGATATGGGTTTTATTAAGTGATCAGCTGCTATATTGATATGGGTTTTATTAAGCGATCAGCTGCTATATTGATATGGGTTTTATGAAGTGATCAGTTGCTATATTGATATGGGTTTTATTAAGTGATCAGTTGCTATAATGATATGGGTTTTATTAAGTGATCAGTTGCTATATTGATATGGGTTTTATTAAGTGATCAGTTGCTATAATGATATGGGTTTTATGAAGTGATCAGCTGCTATATTGATATGAGTTTTATGAAGTGATCAGCTGCTATATTGATATGGGTTTTATGAAGTGATCAGCTGCTATATTGATATGGGTTTTATGAAGTGATCAGCTGCTATATTGATATGGGTTTTATGAAGTGATCAGCTGCTATATTGATATGAGTTTTATTAAGTGATCAGTTGCTATATTGATATGGGTTTTATTAAGTGATCAGCTGCTATATTGATATGGGTTTTATTAAGTGATCAGTTGCTATATTGATATGGGTTTTATGAAGTGATCAGTTGCTATATTGATATGGGTTTTATTAAGCGATCAGTTGCTATATTGATATGGGTTTTATTAAGCGATCAGTTGCTATATTGATATGGGTTTTATTAAGTGATCAGCTGCTATATTGATATGGGTTTTATTAAGCGATCAGTTGCTATATTGATATGGGTTTTATTAAGTGATCAGCTGCTATATTGATATGGGTTTTATGAAGTGATCAGTTGCTATATTGATATGGGTTTTATTAAGCGATCAGTTGCTATATTGATATGGGTTTTATTAAGTGATCAGTTGCTATATTGATATGGGTTTTATTAAGCGATCAGCTGCTATATTGATATGAGTTTTATTAAGTGATCAGTTGCTATGTTGATATGGGTTTTATAAAGTGATCAGTTGCTATATTGATATGGGTTTTATTAAGCGATCAGCTGCTATATTGATATGAGTTTTATTAAGTGATCAGTTGCTATATTGATATGGGTTTTATTAAGCGATCAGCTGCTATATTGATATGAGTTTTATTAAGTGATCAGTTGCTATATTGATATGGGTTTTATTAAGCGATCAGCTGCTATGTTGATATGGGTTTTATTAAGTGATCAGCTGCTATATTGATATGGGTTTTATTAAGTGATCAGTTGCTATATTGATATGGGTTTTATGAAGTGATCAGCTGCTATAATGATATGGGTTTTATTAAGCTATTGTTCCTGAGTCTAATTAAGTGTATTTTATAAACATTTTCCTAAAGAAAGTGATTGTTTGTTTGTTTGTTTATTTATTTATTTATTTATTTATTTATTTATTTATTTATTTATTTGTTTATTTATTTGTTTGTTTGTTTGTTTGTTTGTTTGTTTGTTTGTTTGTTTCAAAGGGTTGTTTATTAACCACATTTGTATTTTATTGAATGAAGGAATTCTGATTGTGATTTAAGCAGATATACACTAGAGGGTTCGCCAGAGACAATTAGTTGGAAAAGTGCTGGCACACCAGACACAAGGAACTTTATACATGAAAAAGACGTTGTCATTCAACAACAACATTGTTTATCAAGTAGTAAAACATAGTAAACTTGTTATTTTATTTAAAAACTCATATATTTCAATTTGTCATCCATACAAGATAGAACCATATTGTACCTTTTCGATTGTCTCCATATTACAGGAAAATATTGGATTGGCATTGCATTCTGTATTCGACTTTGTGTACAGAGGTCCACAAATTGTATATATTTGGGGACCAACTTACAGCCACACTGTTTATGATGTGAATCGACTGACTACATATTACAACATACCACAGGTGAGTTTATATATCTATTGCAAAGCACATCGACCTCTTTGGATATGTGATTGTCAACATTACAACAAGAGAGTTGGACCTCTTAAGATATGTGATTGTCAACATTACAACAAGAGAGTTGGATGGTTTATATTGTCACAGTACAGTACCGATGATCTTCCTTTTACTATTATATAAGATATAATAGACCAAAAAATCAAATTTTATAGGAAACGTGTTGAATTATTCACATAGCACATCTTAATCGAATTCGATAGTAACAAATTGTAATGACTGTATATATACATGTTTCCTCAGGCTGAAAAACACAACACGTTTGCAATTTATTAATTTGCAATTTACATGGTCAATCATTATTTTTTAAAATGTGTCGTATCGATATCACGATGGCAAAGGCTGTTAAAATAAGGTTGATTTAAAGTTTGCCTATCGCCGGGAAACACGTAATTTATAATACATAACTTAAAAACGATTATATCGATTATTTTCCATCGACCAGCACGTATTTTACAAGTTTAGTTAAATTGTACACTTTCAACAGCACGTATCCTACTCGGGAAAAGACGCGATTTATATCGCTATAGACATTTTAATGCTAAGACACAAACTGTTTTTGTTTCTAGAATTTCTCTAGAGCAATATAGAAGACGAGAAATGTAAATCTGGAAAAAGTGAAACATCGGGATGCCACTCACCTGGCGCTTTTCGATTGAGAAATATTGCATTGCATACACCTTTATCGAAGGCGTACATGTTGTCATTATATTAACGACACTTCTCTTCATTTTTGTGTTCCTTATTAATGATTGAGTCGGTATGTTAATTTGATAAAGTAGTCGTCTACACATAAGTAATACATCCGTTTACACTCTAGATTAAACTTCAAGTTGCTAGTTACAACGTTACCATCCACGCAGAGTAGGAGATTTTTACACCATTTCAGTCACAACAGCTAATATTTTTTAAAGAAGAACTACAAAATATCTCGAAACTGAATGTAAAATGTATTCCATTTCAGTTAACAATTGCGGAATCTCAACAACTTTCCAACAGGGCAGTCTTTAATTATACTTCAATCATGTACCCTAGTATTCACCCAGAATCATATCGAGCTATTGTCAGGTATTTTGGTTGGAAGAGAGTTTCTGTTGTTATGCAGGACATCGAAATATGGCAAAGCGTGAGTTGATACAAATTGATTTTAATTTAATTTAATTCTACTCAAAGGAAAAAAAATCGTTTTTACCCCTAGGTCTTTCAATTTATTAATAGCTTGCAAAACGCCGCATATTTTACAGTCTCAGTAACTTTAGAAAAACAGAGAGACAGATATATATCAATATGAAGTTGAAAATTATGCCAAAGTAGACATTGTTATCGAATTGTGATGAAGGTGAAGTGGAACGTAAATAGACTACAATGCCGTAAAATAGACTACAATGCCGTAAAATAGACTACAATGCCGTAAAATAGACTGCAATGTACTTAAATAGACTACAATGTCGTAAAAGAGCCTACAATGCCGTAAGTAGACTACCATGTCGTAAAATAGACTACAATGCCGTAAAATAGCAACAATGATAGACAATGTGGAAAAATATGTTTTGGCATCTGTGCTGATTTTGTCAAATAATTGCAACTTATCGATTTGCAATTACATGAAAACGAAAACCAGTGATATACAAACTAACAAATCATAGCGAATACATATCGCATGTATCAAGGGACAAAAAACACTTTCTTCACTTTAAAAAGATTCAATATTCATTAGTTAGTATGGTTTAAAATTATATTAACTTCAAGTAACAATTATATAACTATTATGGGTCATTTTATTCTCCAGGAAACGTTGTCATGGATACAGTTATTAGAAAACGACAATGTGACTATACTGTCTGTTTCAACTCTGAAGTCTGACAATGCCCGTGACGTTGTTCGAATATTGAAGGTATCCAAGAGATTTACAATATGCAATTAATTTCAGTCCTTTCCGATATATCTTTTTAAAATTGTCGTGATCTTTTAATGTCTTACCCCTAAATAATTATACGAATACGTTTCGTTAAGTTTTAAGTCACCTGGCTTCCATACTGTGTCCTTAGTATGTATTTTCCGACCAAAGAACATTATTTCTGATTTAGTCTGATTGAATGAGAGTCTCCATTTCACTGCAAAATCAGCTGTTATTAATACAACATCATCTGCCCAAAAAATCTCCGGGATTATTTGTGTGTCAATCTGAACCCCTATGTTAGAATTCTTTAACATTTTTGCAAATTCATTTATATAGATAGAGAAAGTAATGGGCTGAGAACACAGCCTTGTTTAACCCCTTCAGTTGTTTCAAAATAATCTGTTTCAATATCATCCAACTTAACTTTGTTAAACAGCTTGTCATACATGTCATCAATGATTTACCATAGGCGTCCTCTTATTCCTATTTTCTATAGCATTACTCTAAGCCCATCCCTCCATACACAATCGAAAGCCTTGGAAAAAAAACTAAAAAAGCCACATAGGTTGATTTATGTATTGATTTTCCCAGGGTAGCTATTCCCTTTAAAATGAAAATATTATCTTCATAGCGTCTATTTTTTCTGAACCCTCCTTGAATTTCTCCAAGAATATTATTATTCTCAATAAATTCTCTTAACGTTGTTTCTATAACTTTTGTATATAATTTTTACACACAAGAATTAAGAGTTCGTGATAATTATTCAAATCTTTGGGGTCCCCACTTTTAATATTGGAATTATTATCCCTTTTCTCCATTCATCTGGGATTTCATTTTGTTCTGCAAAGGTCGTGAAAAGGGTGACTAACGATCTTATGAAATGATGACGACCATGTCTTTGTAATTCATTGGGAATGTCTTCTGTCCCACAAGCTTTCCCATTATGACAAGAACTAATTGCCTTTTTAACATCTTCATGTTTTATTTCAATTCTATCAATTACTGGAAGACCATCAGCACAATTATGAACTTTGTCAAAATCTTAAATTAAGTGTAATTATAACTTCAAGAAATTATTGGTGACATTATTAACATGACAACAAAAGCCTTGTCTACGGTGACAGATAGCATGTCACTCAGCAACTATACACTGCTTTATATGTCGTATTGACATAATGAAGAAATACGAAAACTTAAATTAAAACATTCCAATTGTCGATTTACTGTGTTTGTTTTCAGAGCTTCGATACTAGAATCACTTTATTTGGTTCGTATCCAAAGGAAGCTGCCAATCTTATGTGTGCGGTAGGTTCATTTTCATTTAAATAGTGCGGAGCAGCAACGCTTTAGGACGTTCATCATTCTCTATTGTTCATCTTTTTTTTATCTTATCTTATGCTGTGTTGTTCTGTGCCATTACACTGTACTATATTGTAATTATGATATTATATGTTATATCATATGGTGTCATACTTTACTGATTACACTAGATATAATGTATTAAAATACGTAAACACTTTATTCAGTGTCATTTCATAGAATGTCGTTTCAGGATTGCAGTAGTCTCTGTCGTAGGTTAGATGGTCGACCTGGTAAGTGTTCTCTCTACACAGCCTGTGAACTTGATCATTCAACCCCATTGTTTCCCATGGATACAATATGTAGAGGCCGACTGTTTGAATAGGTCAGTTGTAGCTAATAAGTCAGTTTTCCGGGTTTATTAAAAACAATTAATCGACGATGTTGACGCAATTCTTAGTTATATTGCCGATAAAGGGGAAATGGAGGCTGTTCATATGTTTACTCCCGCTACAACACTTCACAACATGCTCTCCCGCCCTCTACCCAGAAATATGTGTCCATCTCTCGTTTCCACTTTCCTCATATCGGCATACTCTCTACTTCCCTTTCTTCATCATCCAGACATTTCCTCTTCAATAAGATATTTATATTCGCCCTTAGAATAATCTAATGCCACAAAAATACGAGGGAATCTCAGGTATACATTAAGATTGCACTGAATTGAATTGTTATCGATTTTCCCTCTTCTATCTTTAAAAGAACAGCCTCGTTGGCTGCACCTGGTAAGTCACATGATACCTAAACGATGTTGATAACGTCAAATGGTGGCTATATCATGTTGATTGTGGTAAATTACCAAGATGTGATCAAGTTGGCCGTAAACGGAAATGTGACATTTGTCAAATAAACTCGAATATGGTGACATGCTGATTTTTCTTCCTGGTAATAGTTGCAGGCAACGACGCATGACAAAATCCTGAGTTTGAATTATCGAGTTCAAAGGTTATCTTGACAGAATGCTTGATAGTCTCCCTTCCAGCCTATTACGGAGACTAGGACCTCAGACAAATGATTTTATATTGTGAAAATAACACTATTGAGTGATTGTAAGGCCACTTAAATTTGAATATGAATAGAATACGAGATGTATTTTATCAGAGTATTTATTCATAGTTACAGATGAGTGTCTAAAGTCGACCTGTATGTATATTGAAATTAATTACAAACGATATCAATATTTACATGTTGGGCTAGACCTGTGTTACTGTACATGTATATGTCCCATCCATATAATATCAAATCCAGGCATACAAACAAGGCATGTATGGGCCGAGATACGTCTACATTATGCCCGGATGGTATCATAAAAAATGGTGGAAAGAAACGCCAACAAATTGTACGGTTGACCAAATGGATATTATTACCAAGGGGTACATTGGAGTGGATGCGTTGCCAGTTACTGACCATTTAGAACGTATTAATTTTACTGGAAAAGTAAGTGACAATATTCATATGGGTTTAAAGTGTTGTAGACAGACAGACAGACAGACAGACAGACAGACAGACAGACAGACAGACAGACAGACAGACAGACAGACAGACAGACAGACAGACAGACAGACAGACAGACAGACAGACAGACAGACAGATGGATCAAGGAACTCAAAGTCTACCTAAAGAATAGCAAAAAGTAATTCTGCTAATAAACGTTGAAGGAATTTATATTTAGATGGAATGTTGTCTTCAAATGTATCATGACATATTCGCTTATGAATGATACATCTAGAATGTCCAATCTTTTCTACTTCCATTGTTTTAGCCACCAACTAAAGAAGAAATGAATTTCTACAGAGACTTTCGTGCAAGCATATTGGAATCCGACTACAACACTTACGTCGAGTATTCCTACGATATCATATGGTCCATAGCCTTGGCACTCAATTCTGCTGACAACATTCTGTGCCTTAGCAAGGGGGGTAAACGAATACACGAATTCACGTATAATGATTCTGATATTGCCAAGCTGGTGTGGGAAGAGACGAGAAAACTTGTTGTTCATGGAATGACGGTAATTTGCCACACATTCAAAAACTCACAAGTATTATACCTTCTCTCTTTCTGCTCAGAAAAGAAGTTTGTCGTGATATCATCATTGCATCCACAAAGTTAGATGAAATGAAGGCCTGCATGAGATACCATTGTTGATAAAGTTCACAATTACTGAATATCATTAATTATACAAATTATACAGTAATGTGAAAGTCATATGGATCACGTCTATATTAGTCATACCTATCACAATGTCATCAACAAGTTCATCAAGTATAGATGATGTTCTGAGTTACCATTAATTATATACAGACATATATACTCGTATATATATATATATATATATATATATATATATATATATATCATGAGTAGTTTTCTGTCGATCTCATTATCATTATCTAGGGGATAATATTATTTGATAAAAATGCTGTTCGTCAAAGTCCAGTCGTCATCGAGCAACTACAAAGTAAGTTAACAAACATCTAAATATGTTTCAAGAGATATCTTGTAATTAGACCTTTAAGTTTCAACAAGATTTTATTTATAGTCAGAGATGAAATCAATCAATCAGTCAATCAATCAATCAAGCAATCAATCAATCAAATTTATATAGCGCCGATTTCCAGAGCAATGTTCTGTTCTGTTCAGTAGCACCGAATGGCTAAAGCACACCATATGCTTTGGTGAACAAATAACTACATGTAAGATATTACTAGAACCGGAAGTTGAGACTGGTTTTTCAGATTCACACACACACACACACACACACACACACACACACACACACACACGAGCGCGCGCGCACGCACACACACATGCATGCATGCATGCATGCACAATACTGGATCTTGCCGTACACAATACTGACAATACTGGATCTTGCCGTACACAATTTGATATATTTGCAGGTAGTATTTACTCTACTGCAAAACTACTACACAGTTCCAGATAACTTACAGTTTATGACGTAGGTAACTCACCGGAGTACTATTTTTTTCGATGACAATTTCTCTCACGCACGTCCCTGTAAAACAATGTTAGGTTTGTCCGATAGGGCTTGTCCACAGATACCGTTACAGTTCTTCAACCTTTTCAAAAGTTCAGTTCTGTTTTAGGGACGGATTACCACGTATACTCTGGCCAGAGCTTCTTTATTCCTTGGATTTATACGACCATTATGGCCGTCTTTCACATTCAGTCTGAATGAGTTCTGTGACTTGCCGGCCCTCACCGAACTACAAAAGACATTCCCTAACACTTCTGGGCGTGGGGTTTTGTCCACCGGGGCGTGGCTAGCTGACTTCGTAGGAAGCTTTACTTTCAACCAATACAGCACGTTTTCTGGGACATTGAATAGAATATCCTGCCGACTACGCCATTTGTCACGGTTGTTTGCCAATAAACTTGGTTTTCAGGCCGTGCAGTATAATGGTCAAACGTAGCTTTATTACATATATCTGAAAATGTACAGAGAGATACGAGTGAAGCCGTGCTGGCCACGTCTGCAGTACTAACACTAACCTAAATACAATAAATATAAATATAGTAAAAGTAAAAGATACAATGACACAATAACTGAAAGATATAACTAACCTGAAAATGTACAGAGAGATACGAGTGAAGCCGTGCTGGCCACGTCCGCAGTACTAAAACAGTCGCGCGTAATTATATAGGAAAAGTCATGTGATAGAAAAGAAGAAAATGATTGGATGAAGAGATGTTAACAGATGGAGCCAGGTGATAGAGATAGAAATGAATATTTATGAACACAACAACAAAGGAATACGTTACGGTAACTCACAAAACGACATACTAATAATGAGACTGACACAAGTAATTTAATTAACGTACTTTAATTGTACACGACTGTGACACATGTAAGGCTACCTTATGGCAAGAAAGACAACAACCTAAGGTCTCTTCGTTACATATCAATGATTTGTAAACTATCATATTTGAATTTGATATTTGTGGTATTTTTGCACTAGATGGAAATCAAGTGAAAGTCTGCACTTACGATAAATTTACCGATGAGATGATATGCACAGATCAGTTTACATGGGAAGGTAAGATAACATTTCAACAAAACCTCATATTTTCTGTACGTTGTTGAGTGAACCATGTCATACATTGTATATCTCTGTCATAACTACTTATCAAGTTCACTGTTATTTTCTAACCATCAAACTCTGAACGGATACAATGTTAAGCTTCGCATTGTTCTCTTGATAATGGTGAGTTTTACCTAATAACCCCTTATTTACCTTCTACGATTAACGCTGAAATGTCACCTTAAATGATTTGTTTGTACTACAAATGACCAGACATCTTTGAGGTGATTCTTTGAATAATGACTGACAAGAATTAAGCTAGCCTAGAATTCAGTCATGTGGGCCTTTTTGGTTCTCGCCATAGATGTTAGGTGAGAGCCAACAATCCCCAGACGACTTGATTCTCTGCTACCAATGCAGTGAGAGGTAACAATCTCAACACTACTGGACTCTCCGCTACTATAGCAGTGAGGGCCAATAATCCCCAGACTACTGGACTCTCTGCTACTATAAATGTTCATCTGAACCAAATCAGCCTTTTTATACGTTGACACAGACAGACAGACAGACAGACAGACAGACAGACAGACAGACAGACAGACAGACAGACAGACATCATAACTTCAAGCCGAAGGTATAAATATTACACATTCTCTTGGTGTCATGCGAACAACAGTTGATCTTGATTTATGTGTAATTGTCATCATAGGAAATCTTTTCTCACTACATTTTTAACCCGTTGTTTGAAAGAATTAATTATTTCATGGAATAGTAACTGAAAACAGTAACGAAAATTTGTTTTGATTCCTTTCTCTCTCACAGGTGATACCCCACCTGTAGATGGCGTAACTCATCTACAAAACATTCTTACATTGTCAGATGTATACATTTGGGTTATTTATTCTCTGACAACGATTGAAGTTTTGATGGCAATAGGTTTGATTGGAATGAGTATTGTCTACAGAAACAACAGGTAGGAGTTATCTATGGCAACTTAATTACAATGGTGTATTTTAATTAGTTCTATATAATTAAAATTGTGATCAGCAAATGATTATTATTTAAAAAAATATTTGTGTACATGAATGAAAAAAGACACTACAAACTCGTGAGTAAAGTAATGTTTGATTTCAAGTGTTTTGTTCTGTGACCAGCGTTTCCTACTTAAGTTTGTCGACCAAAGTCATTACACATTCATCTAGTATTGTGTCCCACGGAACTTCCATGATTTATAGTCCAACTACTCTATTATGAAGAGGTCAATTTGTCTTATACTTTAAGTTTTCGTTTTGTATTTGTATCACAATTGACACAAATAAAGCATTGACACAACATCCTATTATTTCCTCAACTTTTCATCAACATTTACAGAGTGATGAAACTAAGTAGTGCCATGGTAACCATATTCATCCCGATTGGCTGCCTCATCCTGTCCATCAGTGTATTCCTGTTTGGGGTGGATTTATCCAGGGTATCACCAGGAATGGTCACATTTGTATGTCTAGTAAGTGAGAATAAAGCTGAAAAGTCTCTTGGGCGTAAAATTGGTGAAATTGTGACTTATCAGAGAGAAATACAGACATTCAATTGATTTTTATTTCACCAAAAGTGCAACCAAATACATGATAAGCTTACAGTCGGTGAAAGTAACAAAGAAAACAGTGGAAGTGAATGGTGAGAATTATGGCAAGACTCCCTTGGCAACTAATTAAAGACGTCGACATACGAAAAGTTTTTTTTCTCTCTCTCCAAATTTGAAACTATATAAATATCGACCTACCCGTCATGCAAAAGGCTAACGTGTATAAAGGGCTGGGTAAATTTGCTTACCTACACTTTCAGTTTAAGAGTATTATCCATAATGGCTTTATTTTTTAATTTGATATTTTGGTTTTCCATTGTACGTCTTTAGACTCGAGAGGTGTTTATTTGGATTGGATTGTCCCTTGGCTTTGGTGCCTTATTTGCCAAGACCTACAGGATACATATTATTTTCAACAGTGCCCTCAGAAAAATGAAAACCACCAAAGTAAGTGATTTTATGAACCAATTTTGGTTATGGTGTCTGTCTGTCTGTCTGTCTGTCTGTCTGTCTGTCTGTCTGTCTGTCTGTCTGTCTGTCTATGTGTTGTCTGTTTGTATGTGTGTGTTGATTTTTTGTAATTTGGACAATTAATTTACAATCAAAACTTTTGATATAATATAAACAAATAATTTCTAACGATTGCAGTTTGAATCAGGAAAATATAACCGACTTATGAACTTGATGTGTACATTTCAGAAAAAAAGGCATGTTCAGATAACCTATGAAAGCTATAATGTATACGACATGTCATCGTTGTCGTCATCAACAAAATAAACAAGTGACATGTGTTTCGTATTTTTCTTACAGCATTTAAGAGATGGAAAATTGATATTTTTCATCTTGACCTTGGTAACTCTAGATGGCGCCCTTCTTGTTGTTAGACTTCTCGTCGATACCACTTCACTGGAGGCAGTTCTCCTCGAACCCTCGGTAAGTTGAAATGTACTCGTTACTATCAATAACGCACCCAATTGTGATATATTTATCAGTGCTTTAGTTATTCTAAATTAGTATTCATAATGTGCAGAATAAGATTACGCTTTGAAGTAGAGTTTTACATTGAATATGCACACACGAAGGCAAGTGCACAAAAAGACACAACGCAATATATACATTAAAGAAATGAAAACTGGGTGGCGGGTCTAAACAAAAAATCTGACTACAGGGCAACTTACTCTACTGTAAGTGTTTGGAGTTTTACAGCTCACTGAAATGTACTGTAGACAAATGTCTAACACGTTTTATCTCTTATCAGATGGATCTATCTCACCCACCACAAGAGATTATGATAACACCTGTTGTCAAGCTGTGTTCATCCAAGTATCAGTTGTACTTTCTCCTAGTTGTGTTGATAATTAAGTCCATTTTGTTTCTGTCGGGGACATGTTTGGCATGGAAAACTCGCACAGTACATGTCAGCGAACTGAACGAAAGTAAGACTTAAGTTTATTTCTTATTGATCTGTATAAGTAGATGGGTTTTCAATACATGTACATTTTCAGTCTTAAATGTCCAACAGATAGATTCATAGATGTAGTACTTCCGCCATGACAAAACAGGAGGAAGAAGATGAGGAGGACGTCGATGCATGGGGGACTAGAGGAGGGAAGGGGAGACTGAGATGTCATTTAGATTGTGGACGAATTTCAAAACTCAACCAAGTATGAATGAGACTATCAGTTGGAAACACTAAACAATCTTTGGCAAAACGATTTGAATATTTGACATATGGCGTCATATCTTACAGGTCAATACATCGCACTTTCAGTGTATGTTACCGTGGTAACATCTGTGATTGCTACACCTGTCGTCGTGGTAATGCAGACAAACGTGAATGTTGTCTTTGTGGTCGTTGGTGGGGCTATTCTGATGGCAAATGCCACTGTAATGTCTCTGGTCTATGTACCAAAGGTAATAGTGCTCAGTATAGGCTAAATATGTCGTCAGGGAGTGGAGTTTGAAATTTTATGTCCACTGCAATTTCACAAGATAGGGAGAAGCGGATGGATCAATGGTTGGATTATATTGGTGGGCACTGGATGGATGGATGGATGGATGGATGGATGGATGGATGGATGGGTTGGTGGGCACTGGATGGATGGATGGATGGATGGATGGATGGACGGACGGACACTGGATGGCTTGGTTGGTGGGCACTGGATGGATGGATAGATGAATAGATGGATGGATGGATGGATGGATGGATGGATGGGTGGGTTGGTGGACACTGGATGGATGGATGGATGGATGGATGGATGGACGGATGGATGGGTTGGTGGGCACTGGATAGACGGATGGATGGGTAGATTGATGGGTAGATTGATGGGTGGATGGATACTGGATGGACAGGTCGGTAGGACGGACGGACAGGACATTTCTCATTCTTTTCCGTCACGGTACAGAATGAAGAAAACGCCGCGTGTTGCATGGTTCTTACCCTAAACAATGCTGTCTGCCCTCTTTCAGATTCTTCTGATACATAGAGAACAAAAACATCCTGGAAAGTATGACAAACAGACGTTTTTATTTTGTACAGCCAAAGGAGATGAACCCAATCGAAAAGTTATACAGGATTTATCTGATGAACTCAAAACAGTAAGATTTTTTATTGTCGTCGTCGTCGTCGTCGTCGTCGTCATTGTTGTTGTTGTTGTTGTTGTTGTTGTCGAAACCACTTTTTAAATATTCAATATCTTTCAAACAGGCCCTCTTGTGGTGAATTGTTCATAGTATTTGCAGTGATGATAAAATCTTGATCAACTTCAGTATGGTTACTTTTTGGTTATCATTTTTCTTTCAGAATCGGAAATTTCTGCAGAAGGTAAAGTTGATATTAAGAAGTATGGAATCGGTAGCTGATGATTTGGAAGACAGAAAGAATACATGAAGTATACCCTGAAAATGATGTGTTTTTTTTCTGAATGAAATTTTAACGTTAAATATCGTATAGACTATAGACTTCCTCAGACTATTTGACAACAAAACAGACATGGAATGTAGTATCATATGGCATTGGGGCATGGGGATCGATTGGTTGCTATAGCCAGCTCAGAACCCAAGTCGTGTCATTTGAAGCTTGTCATGACTGACTGGTGCGACTAAAAGACCAAAGTAGTATTCAAAATTCCTCCATCCCAAGGAATTTCCCAACAATTGTAGTTCAATTTCTTATCCTATGCCATTTTGGTGTATAAAACAGTCTATTTGTGATGGTTGATACGAAACGGTCTATGTTAGGGGGTCTAAAACCATGGCTATTTGTGATGGTTGATACAAAAACTTTATGTTAAAGGAGGCTAAAACCATGGCTATTTGTGATGGTTGATACAAAAACTGTCTATGTTAAAGGAGGCTAAAACCATGGCTATTTGTGATGGTTGATACAAAAACTGTCTATGTTAAAGGAGGCTAAAACCATGGCTATTTGTGATGGTTGATACAAAAACTGTCTATGTTAAAGGGGGCTAAAACCATGGCTATTTGTGATGGTTGATACAAAACGGTCTATGTTAAAGGGGTCTAAAACCATGGCTATTTGTGATGGTTGATACGAAACGGTCTATGTTAGGGGGTCTAAAACCATGGCTATTTGTGATGGTTGATACAAAACGGTCTATGTTAGGGGGTCTAAAACCATGGCTATTTGTGATGGTTGATACAAAACGGTCTATGTTAAAGGGGTCTAAAACCATGGCTATTTGTGATGGTTGATACAAAAACTGTCTATGTTAAAGGGGGCTAAAACCATGGCTATTTGTGATGGTTGATAAAAAATAGTCTGTTAGAGGGTCTAAAATTCATGGCTATTTATGATGGTTGATACAAAACTGTCTATGTTAGGGGGTCTAAAACCATGGCTATTTGTGATGGTTGATACTAAACCCATCCTTAACTCAAAATCCCTTATAAATGTGTCATTTGTATGATCTTGGTAACACAGACTCTCACCACTGGGGGGCTCTACTACAAGACCAGACCAGTCATCACCCAGACAAGAGTCTGGGGAAATGTAATCCCATAACATAATGTAAAAAAAAAGTTGCTTGAGACAAGCAATCCTGTCGCGAAGGAACCTGGATCGTTCAGCGTGCAATATATTCCCAGAATGCACTGCTTTAGGAGAGGGATGTGGAGCAGGTGATTCAAGATTAAGTGTCCCCAGACTCTTGTATGGGGTGGTATTATAGTAAAGCCCCCAAGACTATCATTTCTACAGTTCGTCCACCCTTTGAATCTGTGTTCAACATATTGCAACGTCAGAGTATAAAGCAATGTTCCTAAATGTTCAACATATTGAGTGGCAATGGGATAAACCTTTACTTTGAAGTATACCACTCATAAACTACTACGGAAAGCAAGTTATCAGCAAACTAAGATGGTGCCTAACTAAAAATATAGTAATATAAGCTAGCATAGGCTGTTGATGGAATTCTACTCACAGTATGATGGTGTCTACAATAGCAAATCTTCATCAAGTGGCCATACATACAACCTCATTATCTTAATTAAATGTATATCTGCTTGACCAAGGCACCACTCTAACCTACTTTAGTAATCTACCTCATGCAACTACAATAGTTTTAACTGTATCCATCTGAGTTTGCCTATAGCTTGGTTTCCATAGTAGTATACAAACAACTACGTTCACTTCAGGGTCTATACATGTACAACATACTGTGCACTGAGATAGAGTTTATCTAATTTTTTCATTTATTATTCACACTGAAAACATTACATATCAGTTACTTTGACTTTACAGGCATAACAACTCATATGAACAAGTCAATTGAAACTAATAAAACTTGACATGCAGTCCAATATTATCAAAACAAACACACCATCTTCACTTCTCTACTGAATATCAGCTATCATTTACTTGGTGCATCAAAATCAATTTCTGTAAATGGAAATAGAGAGACAGAAATTGAGCATTTTACTACAGTTTGTTTTTTCACACAAGGACTGAAATATGTATAAAGTAAGGCCAAAGATCGGAGACTCACAGAAAGCTCAAATACACAGCTGACTCAGAGTGGCTGCATAATGATGATAATCAAAGTAGGCTGCCCTCATACATTAAGATACTGGGTACTGGCATAATCATAATTAATCACTATTTTCTAACTTAATGTTGACAACATTAAACTACTTAATATAGAATTACTTGTAAACTTTCACCACTGTGGGCAACAAATGTTTAAGACACTATAAATGACATTAATATTTATCACATCAAAAAGTTTATGGAAATTTTCTGAACAGGAATGCCAAATTTTTGGCCAACATCTTATCAGCAATGTTAGGGGTGTACAACAAGGAGTTAGGTCTACAGTAAATTTCACAGTTACCATGCAGCTTTTCTGTTTGATACAACCATGAAGAAACCAACAAGAAACTGCATATGCCACACTTCAATAGCAAGATCTCATTTTTTGCTACATTAAGTCTACATGAAATAGACCATTTACCGTAAATATATTGCAACTCCATGCAGCAATGTTTTTCTTAGTATCATACATCCAATGAAAGGTGTGTAAAATATCCTTTGCGGTGTTCATTTGATGTCTATATGGTGGCATGTGTAGTTCATTTCACTTGGACAAAATGCAGCAAGAAACTGTACTCATTCAATCTTGCTATCTTTAAGTGTAGCAATACTAGCATGGCCAGTTTCTGATTGGTTTCTGCATGGTTGTATCAAACAGAAAAGTTGAACAGTATTGCAAAATTCACTGTATTTGATCTCACATTCAAGACATTGTTGTCTAACTTCAATATCAATTATTATTTATACAATGTTGTTTACTTTCAACCCACCTTTAAACTGAAATTCTGGAAATTTTGTCATATCACCACCTCCGAAGATTTTGGCCAATCGTTCAATTTCATCCTGCATACCCTTCTCAGCAGCAGCATCTACATCAACCATCTTTCCACCAGCAGCTCTGTAAAAAGAACAAATATAATCAGAAAATGATGACTATATACCAGTATTTCCTTTTCATTTTAATACCTATATTATATATTTAATAACAGTGTATTTGAGTAAACATCAAATATGTCTGCTGAATACAACTTACATATTGATTCCATTTGTTTGAAGTAGAAGCAAACTCATGCTAGATGTTTTTATCAATTTTTTTTGTCAGGGACGTGTGAGTGCAATATTATGCATGTACGGCCATGCTGTCAAGTAATAATGTTCCAAAATTATGGTTGTGTGTACATATAAAACAATTTGCATTTGACATAATTTCTCTTTTCTGTTTTAAAACTTGGAGCGGCAACAGTAGAAGCTGTTTTGAATCAATGTTATTGTTAGAAGTGGACTTGATGTTGATGATAAAGTCAAGAGACTTACTTGCTCTTTGCTGCATATTCCCTAAGTTTGTCGAGATATAATTTCTGTATGGGGTCTAGCTGTACTTTCTGCATGACAACTGCTGACACTCCAATATTCCGTCTTGTTTGCTGAAGCACTGCAGCTCCAACACTGCTTGATCTAGTAGCAAGTAGCCTGAGTAACATTTTGACCTGTTGTATGAATTAAAGAGTCACTACCACATTTCAACAGGCCAGTTAATATTACAGTTTGTGGAACCAACATGTAGTGAATTACATGTGTTATTTTGCATAATGAGTTCTACTAAATACTTGAGGATCATATCAGTTTCTCTAAACAGAACAATATTCTCAATCCCATTCTGGTCTTTCCAACCATGGTAACATACTTGACAAAAATTCATACAAACTATGGTAAAACTATTTATTTTTACTGACATTTTCATGCAGTAGAAATGAGATCAATTAATTTATAAACTGTGTAATTGATTCTTAATTGGCCATATAGATAAAGATAGTTTTGGAGTTGGTTTTTAAAAATATTGTAATTTCACAGACGGAAGACCTTCAAAGGGACAGTGTCCACTGGGTTTGTAAGTGTAATGTACTTACAAATATAATAGGATATTAGAAAGTGATTAGCAATAATTTCAATAAAAACTGGTATCTAAAAATAATACATGTCACTAGCTAGAGTGTCACTCTACCGTGACGTACATCGTAATCAGTCTATCTTCATAATCCACAACTACTCTCAAATACACAGGAGGGGTGGGTATTGACGTCGAAATTTTGACCAGATTCAGTTCGTGAACGATCATTTGAAATGGACTTGCTTGTTTGTCGGTAAATGGCCCGTATACTTCGATCATGGAACTGAAAGACTGAGATGCCATATTTTGACTAGCATTAAAGACCTCGAGCAAGAGATGCGACACAGACAAGCAATACTTATAGAGTGTCACTGTGTATAATCTCTAGGATAGCACGAGTTTGCACCGGAGAGGCCGGGTGCTATGTTGGGATACACATTATTGATTACGACTGAATCAGTCACGACAGCTGATATTAACTACGGACAGGATTCTCCATAGGTAATGATTTAACCATTCTAGCTATTGTAACCCACTTTGCAGGGCAGATTATCACAAATAAGCCAGAATAACTTTACCTTTCTACCGGCACGTCGACAGCAATAAATTCCAAGATGGCGCACGATCAAGGTTACCTTTGACCCAGCTTGTTCATCATCAATGCCGGAGAGGGCGCTGTCTAATATCGCCGTACTGCAATCCACTGTAATCCAATCTTGGGTGGCCTCTATTTTTTTCATTACTTTTTCATGTCAACTATGGGTCAAGTAGGTCGATTTATAATTTTGAAAAAAGTAAAAAAAAATGTAAAATCATCTTCATGTTTTTTCTGCCTCCCCTTTTCCTCCTCCCCCCCCTCTATATCTTGTTTTTATTGAATTCCTGGTAACAAGTCCTTTTCCAGCTTCTCTACACAATTGGCATGTTCACAGCCCCCTACTTGAATAACTTCTGTCATGAAAGAAATGGTCAGTTCATGAACAAAGGTCATCGTTGCTGCCATGACTGTAGATGATATCGACAGTCCAGACATTTGCTTATTCTTGCCAGAGACAACTGCTCCACAAAATATTATGGGCAGGTGAAAATAATTTTTTTTAATTTCGATGTCAAAAAATTTTGGTCAGTTGGGTAATGAGAAACAGAAAAAAAATGGTGTCATTGGGGCAGCCCAGGATCTTTGTTACAAATAAACATACACAAACAAACAAACAAAATATGCTTAAGTAAATGAAAATACTATAAACACATTAATAACTATAGCTTATAATATATGTAGCTTCCATTATCTATACTGAACTATGTTTACTCATATAAACTGTTTCTGTTTTTGTGGCTCTGTATAAAGAAACAAAGTAGCATTGCTTTAATATTATCACGCAGGCCATATATATATATGTGCAGATAATACAAGCTATAGTTATTCATATGCTTATGGTATTTCATTTACTCACATGTGCTGTTTCTTTATTTGCAACAAGTTTTACTGTGGACTCCATGTGGAATTGTGTGTGGGTGGGTTGGGGGGGGGGGTTGTTATTGGGAGAAAAAGGGTACAATCCATTATCACATTGAACACTGATAAGCATTGCTAATTCTTGACACTGCAGTAAAAACAGGCTTCTAATGAAAACGTTACACATGGACTTGCAATTGTTAATATTCTAACTGATAATCAACATATCAACTTGACTACTTCTACATCCCCACTGTGCACGGCACCTATGTAATTGTTTCTTTTGCATTTGAAGTTGTCTGAGTGTGTGTAAAAAATGTCATGTCACATTAGTGAAACACCAAGTCTATATCATTTTAGCTGTAAACAGTTACACACATGTACGCACGCACGCACAGACAGACAGACAGACCGACACAATATTTTCCTGACTGTTAAACAGTTTTATTGTGACAGAGTAAATATGTAGTATAATATTACTTTTTTTCTTTCAGGAATTAAATGAGTTCATTTTATTTGTCTGATCAACGTATTGGCTCTATCAGCAAGTTGCTTCATTTCTTCCTTCTTATCTGCAATCTTCTTACACAGGTCAACAATCTCGGAGTCAATCTGTAGACACAAATAAACACAAACATATATAGTATTTCAATGGATAAATAAATGGAACACAAAAACACACTATTGAGAGATAAAAGTAAACAAACTACAGTGTACACCACAGAAAGGATGATGCGCACATGGATAAGTGAAATCACAATATGAAAGAAAGAGATGTACTTGTAGCTATATATATATATATATATCTTTAACAAATTTTAGAGTCTGTTCAAAACACACTGGGTGTGTACACAACACACACAACAACTATAGATTGGACACAGTGTATTATACTATGCTTCAGCCAGGTTCAACAAAAAAATATGGAATATATAGTATGGTTGGCTCTCCATCATGACAATGTGCATCTATGTCATTGGTTCTGTTGTATTCAAAACATGAGTCAAAGTGTTCAAAATTGCCATTATTATGGAACACAAAAACATAATATTGAGAGATAAAAGTAAACAAACTACAGTGTACACCACAGAAAAGATGACGCGCACATGGATAAGTGAAATCACAATATGAAAGAAAGAGATGTATTTGTAGCCATAGATAGCCATTTAATACTTGAATACAGACCAATATGTGTGGTTAATATCATATATTTACCATTTTGATTTCTTCTTTGACTTGTTGCATATCTGCCTGCATATTGAGACTCACATTAACTCCATTGGTTTGGTCATCTAACCAGCCTTCAAACTGTGTCTTCTGTTTCTGTAAATTACTGGAATATGGACAAATTACAAATAATAAAAAAAGTATTAAAAGACAAAACCAAAAAAAAGATACTCAGATTATACCACGCACAAGTCAAGATAGCCACATTCAAACAAAAAATATGGGACATATACCCTGGTCATTCTACGCCAAAGCAATGCATGTCATGTCTACATAATTCACTCTGGGATGATCAAAATATGAGTCATAATGTTCAAAATAATAACTTGCACATCTTTCATAAATCATTTAATAAATTATGCTTATAGTTTTATTATTAACCAATATTTTTTTTCCATTCACTCATAGTGACAAGGCCCCTTAGGTCACTTCTATTTTTTGACAGAACAAAGAAATATATTGTGGAATAGCATCGTATTGTTCTCCGGTTATTTCTTGCAGATAAAAATCTTGTACATAAATTATTTTCTATGATAATCTATAATAATCTTCTTTTCATGTTTGAACAACTGAGTGATAAAGTCAATTTGATGACTACATTTTTGTCTGTTTCTAAGCTCCTCATATCTTGATTATTTTTGTATATAGTGTGATAAATACAAGAAGACTGAGAAATTATCATTGATAACTTACTTGAGTTGTTGAATATTAGACTGGTGTTCTTGCAATCGCTGTTTGATTTGTAGAACTTCTTGTAGGACACTATCCCGACTTCTTGGTTCTTCATCTTGTAGGACACTATCCTGGCTTCTTGGTTCTCCATCTTGCTTTTGAGGCGACACCCTTATACTCCTGCTGTCGGTGGGATGTATCGATGTTTGTCGTGGTGGTGATGGTGGTAGGTGAGGTGTTGGTATTGTAAATGCAGATGGTGGCAGTAACACTAGCTTGTCTTTCTTTGGACTTTTTGGAGAAAATCTCACAGGTGACAAATCTTGCATCTTTGTTGGAGTTGTTTGTTTTGCTGGTGACGATATACTTTTAACCGGTGTTACATGTACATTTGGCTGTCCTAAGTTTTTGGTTGGAGTGACAGGTGGCGATAACAGATGACTGACTTCTATTGGTACTGGTGTACGTCTTTTAATATCTTCTTGTGGTCTGTGAGGTTCCTGTGACATCACCGGAGCTGCAAACTGTTCAGGTGGAATCAGTGTTGTCATTGGATAAACTACATCTCTGGGATCTGGTTCTGTGCCTTTGACTGGACTAGCTTGCTTTTGACGAGTCAATAGCTGTGTATCTTTGACTTGAACAGCTGGTTTTTGATGAGTCACTGCTGAGCCTTCACTATCTGTAACTGAGCTGACATCACAATGTGGCTGAGTCACAGCAACTGGTTTAGGTTTCAATCTTGGCATACTTTCATCTTTGAGTCCCATGTCATCACTTTCCTTCTCCATGGACTTGGCAGTGAAGTCACCATCAACCTCCTCAAAGTTATCTTTGACACTACCAAAATAAACAGAAAAGGCATGAAATTTCAACTGAACTATAGCACTGGAAAAAAACAAACAGGTTTACTGGAAATGAAGAACATGATATTGTTGTGTGAATGTGAGAATTCCATATTATTATTAGATGCCACTGAGAACACTACTAGCACTCATGTAAATACCCCAAGTATACCACACTTGCAATCACACATCATGGTGTTCTGTCATATTCATTTATATCATCTTAACAGGAATACACTGATGAGAAAGGTGTATTGTTATGAATTGAAGTCTAGAGACGAGGTCTCTTAAAGTGGCCATATGGATGAGAATTTGGTATTTATTTTGGATTTTTAAATGATAAAACACGTCCCCCATGTTTTTCTACATGAAAAAATAATGTGAAATAACATATACCAAGTCCATGTTCACATCTCAATAAACGGCAAAACATTAAACAATGTGTAAAATGTTTGTTATTGTACGTACAATAACAAACTTTTTGCACTTTGTGTATTGAGTTATGAACATGGACTTGGTATATGTTCTTTCGCATTATTTTTTCAAGTAGAAAAACATAGTGAAGTTGTTTTATCAAATAAAAATCCAAAATAAATACCAAATTCTCATCCATATGGCCACTTTAATCTATCAATATTTCCTTTTAGCCCCACTACAGATATATCATCCAGCATAGTCTTTCAATTTTGAAAATCATTGATATCCACCTACCCTATCTCAATGTCATTTGTCCATGAGGTTATCAGACCTTCTCTTTGTAAAGATTCAACAAGGAAGTCAGGTCTTCTTGGTTTTGGTCTGGTCTTCTGAGTTGCATGTAGTCCTGTTAGTGCTCTAGCAATGAGAAACAATACACTCAGTTAGAATGTCAAGTCATAGAAAATGAATACTTGATTCTGAGCATGGTACTTCATTCTGAAAATTATTCAATTCTGGTGTCACAGGTAATATTTACATTTGGAAATAAACAAGAAATGAAATCATTTCACTTTTTGAGCAATACTAAAATAACACGTTGAAACAATGACAATATTAATTTCAGAAGACAATTTGTGGCATCTAGATCTGTCTGTTATATTCAATCTTCTTTGAAAAGTTACACACAAAATTTTTTCTAATTACTTCTGTACGGCAGAAAGCATTATACTATAGCATTAACAGTATGAACTTTGACTTGAAGGTCAGAGGTCAAGTCACTTTAAATATTTTGATCTGTAATCCTTCCCATCAATGGGGGAGGTGGGAGGGATGAGGCGACTGCAGAGTTGACATAATATAACTTACTTTTCTACAGCTTTTGCATCATGTTTAAGTGGTGAATGTCTAATCGGGGGTCTGACAGGTGATACACCAGATACCAAAGGTTTGACCTTGGAAGTAAACTTTCTATGAGCTGGTATGTTCCTTTTCAACTGATGCTCTGTTCTTCTTTTAGTCCACTCTTTCCAATGTTTAGCACATCGATATACAACTTGCATAGTTCCATAGGCATGCTGTAGAATAGACATCAAATACTGAAAATTAGAACTGGTAGTTCAAATGTGAAAAGTTTTGTAAACTATACTGCATTTACATACTGGAAATGATATCTTTATTAATATCACTATAGAAGTTCAAATATCAGGTCTATAGAAGAATTATTGCAGATCTCACCTTTATGGTTTGAGGGTCTGAAAGTCAGTAAATAAGCATTGCTTATGAATGTCTACAACAACAAAGTTCATTGAAAATTTCAACACTAGTTTATGGTTTCTAAAAAAACAACTGAATAATTGTTGCTGCAAATATTCCAAATTTTAATTTGCCATTGATATTCCTGATTCTTTACATTGCTTAATAAAAAGCTACACATCACATTACCTTGGCCTGTTGTTGGGCAGCATAGCTAGCTCTACCAGTTGATAAATCGGTTGCAACCCGTAGCCACTGACTAACACCACGTCGTAGCAAACGTTGCCTACGTTGCTCCATCGCCTCAGCAATACGCTGGGATTTACGTTTCTTCTCCTTTGCATGTTCAAACCAACCTAGCAGACATTTTCTCTGAAGAACAAATGACCACTGCCACAATGACATAGCTGTTTTGGTGTTCTCCTCTTGGGTAATATGAAACTAATAACAAATATACAATCTGTTTGTTAATATGCAAATTGGGCTAACTATATGAACAAATTACAGCTTGTATCATGCACCATTTCATTTAAACAATGCTTGTATACGTTGAAAACAGGGATGGCCCTCACTGGACTTCTTGGGAGACAAGTGTTTATATACTTAAAGAACTATCCGGTATAAATAAAGATTATTATAAAATGTGAATCACATAATTAGTATCCAAAAGTAATTACTATTTCATCTAGTGACTCAAGAGTGACTAGGCCCCTTAGCTCACTCATATTTTCTTTGGCTTCATTTTCTGATAGATGGATTAAAACACTTACTTGTTGTCTCCACTGAATGAAATATGAGGCGAGAATTCTTGTATTGTGAAGCCACATGCATTGCTTTTGTAGAAGCTGAAAAAAAATTAAAAAATTTGTAAATGGAATGATGTCATAGGAAAGGAGAGATGAGATCAAAGGTCAGATCATAGTATAAATACCATGATATTTTCTTTTATGGCACGAGTTCAACTCTCTGTTTACAAATCATTTCCATATTTCACGTGGTTTAAATTTTGCTGAGCACAGAAGAGATATACAACCATGGTAAATTGTCTCCTGGTTTAGAGAGTAGCACCTGTATAGAACATAGTCACTTCTTTGAGCTTAGCAGTAAATAAAAAATTGTGTCTGTACCTGTTTTCTGATAGACAGTTGTCTATGTTCCTTCCATTCTTTTATTGTTTTGTCACACAGTTTTCTTCTCCAGTGGAGTCTTGCTTTCTCCATTTGTTCTTTCTCCCTGACTGACTCACGATGACATTCTACCCATTTATAGAAAAATCTTCCAACTTTTGCTGTAAAATGAACAATAAATGGAAATTAGTTGAACGGTTACTACTGGGCAGTGCCCTATTGTTAAAGAAGGGAGAGGAAACCAGAGTACCACGCAAATACCAGTAGAATTTGATCATGCCAAACTGTGCATCATCCTTCTCACATACAGCCCCCAGGTTAATCTTCAAATCCAGCCATTGCTAGGTCTGGACCCAGACTATAATGGTATGAGACATAAGACCTAAGTGCCCAGCCACTGACAACCCCTGTCTGCAGAATCACTTAGAACAAGTCAACAGTGATTCTATGCTACTACACACATATATAACTGCACGAGTTGCCATGGTTATTGTTTCATGGTTTTACAGTATATGTATGGTAGTATAGATCACAGGTTGTCCCTACCTTTATCTAGTTGAATCCTTGCCTCCAAGACTTGCTGTTGTTTGCAGTACTTAGTCGAGATATGGATAACAGTGAGGTCATGCCAACTTTTCAACACCTACAAACCAAATGTAATATATTACCTCAAATATATTAAAATAACATTTAAAACTCAGCAATCACATCTCAAAACTAGTAATCTTTAGGAAAAATCAACATGGCAGGATAAAAGGTAAAGTAGTTTACTGATACTACCAATTCCTCATTTAATTTTTTTGATAAACAAATTTTTTTTTTTAGAGTTGAACTATTATCATTGAACGGATATTTTACTATGTCAGCATCAGTAAATATGATAATTAACATTGTGTAAATAGACCTCTACTAAGCATAGACCCTCCACCCAGGGTCTATCTACTAAGTGAATACAAATATATATTAAATGCAATGGATAAAGTAATCTTATATCATCACTAGGCCCTTATATGGGCAGGCTTTATCAATCGATCAATCAATCAATCAATTAATTAATTAAAAGAATTTGTATAACGCCAAAATCCAATATGACGTAATGTTCTATGGCGCTGAACAGGAACAATAGTAGATCAATCTAACAAGTTAGAGAAAGCTCTTGCAAACAGACATGTCTTGATGTCCTTGAATTTTATCAACAGTGGGTGATGAACGAAGTTCAAGTGGTATACTGTTCCATAAGAGGGTTGCTGCTCGCGAGAATAAATGCTCACCATATGAAAGCTATTTTAGGACCAATTACAGTTATTAAAGTACTACTGCAACACTTTAAACCTAGCAATATTTATAAATCTTAGAGTATATACATTATTAATATTTACCTTTTTCTGGGTGACTAACTGCCAGTGATTGACAGCTTTGTTTTCACATGCCTTGTCTTCTATGTAAGTTTTTACATTATTGTACCATGTCCACAATACCCACCTGAAAGTCACCAAAACATCATCTATTTGTATTGCATTGTCACTCTCTACATATTACATCATTCTAACATTTTTGACATCTCAATGAGGAACACAGACCAATTGGGTTGATTTTTGTGTTGTTTACTAGTTTTAAAATGGAAACACCAATACCTTGTCAAGTCTGTGACAATCCAAGATCAATGTCCCTATGTTGAACGCAGCCATGTTTGAAAAACAGTTGACATACTGTGTACAAGGATCTCTCTAATTGGTCAATGTGTTGGTCAATCGACATAAACAGCACATAAGGATCTCTCTGGTTGGTCAATGTGTTGGACATAAACAGCATATAAGGATCTCTCTGGTTGGTTAATTTAGTACTGGATAATAATAGCTTGTAACTGTTGGGGATTACTAACATACACAACCATTCCAATACGGGTTTCAAGGGATAACAAGTTCAGACATTATGGATGGAAATCTGTGATTATTTAAGATGGTGTACATTACATCTAATCCCCTTTATATCTACGATACTGTCGGTACTTACCTCAATAGTTGCTGATTGTGTGTTTCTGCTTTTACTTCAACACATTGCTTGATTCTGAGAGAGTTCCTAGTAAAGGCCTAAAAATGTAAAAAAAACAGGACATTTAAAGGCATGAAAAAATTCTAGTCCTCTAGCCATGTATACAACTCAGAGTGCATGAGCATTCAATTCTCTCATTGTAGCTCTAATGATACACTACTTTATGTTATGTTATATTATGTACACGTTTATGGAAAAACTGTCAATCCTTCTATTCTCTAACATACAAGTGTGTTTTTAAAAATATCCAAGACTTGTGTTTATTTTGGTAAGTTGATATCATTTTTATGTATTTATCATTTTATAAAATGTTGTAATTTATAAAGGATTTGGCAAGAATGTAGAATGCCAAGTCCAATATTTGAGTTATAAAACCTAGACCGACTTGTACCCTAAATATGGTATTAGAGTACCCACCATGGCAAGACTGAAAAACACTGGGCCCAATATATACGTTATGTATCCTAACCTGATTTGTAAGCCAATCAATATGAAGGAGACAAGTAACATTAGGGTTAGAAATGATAAGAGTACCCCCCCCCCCACCCCTCCCCCGCTACAAGACTGAAGAACTTTGAGCACAATCTATCCTAGTCTGTTTCATAACACTTGGCCCACTACATGTATGTATATTGTGTACTTTAACCCAATGAAGACAGTTTATGGTATTATCAGTGTAAAACTCACCTTGGTTTTCTTGTAATTACAGGACATACAAGATTAATTGTATTTCATATAAATTAATATCAGAATACAACAAACTTAGTAATCCTTACCTTCCAAGTTACTAAAACTTTCTGTGCTATTTTCTGACAATAATGGCTGTCAGCCTTGATTTTCTTTGTCTTCTTCTCTTGACGATATTTAATATACTGTAGAAATCAAACAAAAAACATGATTGATAGCATCACATCCTGTGATTACATTTCACTGTCAATGAGATCTAAACAATGTTTTAGGACATCTGTGTACACTCTAGTCATTGACTATTTACTTACTTTGCACTGCTAGCATTGTGTACACTCTAGTCATTGGTTATATAAATGCTTAACTGAATGTGACTGTACAGAACATACATGTATTGACCATAGAACAGACAGTTTTCTACAAGAGGCTGTACATGACTCTTTAGATTTCCATATTACCTGTCTCCATGCTTGCCAGCTCTTCCCAACTGTCTTCTTGTAGTCGTACCTCACAGCTTTCCTCTCCAAACCATAACTGAAAAAAACACACTTGATACTTTTACACAAGAACATTCAATTTCCAAACTCTATGGTTCATGCGATAGTTGCAAACAACACACTTTGGGGACTAATTTTCATAACAATTATTATAATTCAAATCATGTAGCCTATTTCAAATGGGTATACATGTATAGACACCAGGAGAGCACCAGAATTATTATGTACAATGAGCTTGACTCAGTAATCTATGGTATCTAAGAGTACATACCAGTATTACCCCCTGATGAAAGACTACATGATTAGTTGTGGGGCATCATTGGCATGTCAAATTTGCAAGTCAAAGGGAATATTCAGTCTGGTAATGATGTTGTCCTTACCCATTTATAATGTCCTGATGATATAATTTCCAGTTTTTCATAGCTTTCACACACAGGTGATTGTAGTAGTGATGTAGAGCTATGTCCTACAGATATAAATAACAAAAAGACAGAAATTATTCACGTCTCGTCATGTAATGATAAGGTTGATTATAAGGACAACTCAAGCTTTTCATGCGATAACAATTTCATCTTCAATTTGGATAAAATGTGAACCAATCAATATTGCTCCCACCTATCACATACTACTATGGAAAGCAAGCTATCAGTAACCTTAGACACCAATTATAACTGTTGTTCAATGTGGTAGACTACACTCAAGTGGGTGATTGCAGTTGCCATGGTTATGTGCATCTAATCACCCTGTAATCAAGATAATGTATGCACAGAATGATGAGGTTGAATGTGTGGCCACTTGAGGAAATCTTTCTATCAGTGACACCTCTATTTGTCTATCATCTATGGTAGTTTGTGATAGCTTGCTTTCCACAGTAGTAGCTCATAATAGTATGTGTTACAACCGATGTAACAATGTTATCCATGTTTAAAGCTAGGTATTGAAGATCTGCAATTTTTCATTGATATCACAGTTTCATTTTTTTCATTATTCTGTATTGTTACATTTACTTTTTCTGTCAAATTTAATACAAAATCTCACCGTTTGCTGTAACTCATGCACTGATTCTCTAGTTCTGTTTTTCCATTTTCCAAAGAAACTTTGTACAATTACTTTGTCACGATGCAGGATAGCCTGAAATAAACATTTGTCAGCATTATACATTTATAGAAAGGACTTCATACTATTTTTTTTACCATTTCCCCTGAATTAATGACAGCAATTTTTCTGCAGTAGGTCAAAAATAACACTGTTCATTGTACAACAAATAAATCAGGGTTGACAGGATATAAAGCATAGTTCTGTTTACATGGTACTAAAAACCTAACTCCTAATTCTTTTGAATCGTAAATAAATCATAGAAAAAGATAAAAACATTTCCTTTCCTAGTTTACCTCAAATACAAACAACTCTGCAGAGAAGACAGAGTGCCTAAAAATACTTTATCTGTGTGGAAGAAATGGATCTCTTTGTTGAAGTTTTACTACAAATATGGGTTCCATTCAGTCAAATTTGGTAATGTGAAACAAGTGATATGCATATGTCCCATATGATATGCCAGCTTTGTGCCAGGTTTGAATGAAATCAGATATTGCATGTCTGGGAAATGAGGTATTAATTTACTGATGGACAGATTGATACAAGTCATTGTAATATCTCTCCCATATTATAAAACACGTGACTACTGTCATGATTGTAGGATAACTTACCATTCTCTCCATCATTCTGTTGTCTTGACTATTACGATAAGCTGCCAGCCAACCATAGAAGTACTTACTGTGTAAGACAGATCTGATGGATAAATTATCAACAGTATGATTACAACGTGTGAAAGACCATAGATAGTGAAGAGTAAATATCCCCTCCACTCTCCATGGAAAGACATATAATTTACCACTGCAGTCATTATTACCCCTTTCAACATCTTTCTCTTTCAACTGATTCATATTATCTCTATTTCCATGTCCAACTTATTGAAAGTCTATATCTATCCTCCCATCTATCTTTCATTTTCTGTGACACTGTCTCTAAACCTGTCTGTCCATCTGCTCATCTGTATGTCCACCTGTCTGTCTCTGTTCCTGTCACTATCTGCCTGTCTACTCATCTGTATGTATGTATGTATGTATGTATGTATGTATGTATGTATGTATGTATGTATGTATGTATGTATGTATGTATGTATGTATGTATGTCTGAATGTATGTATGTGTGTATGTATGTATGTATGTATGTATGTATGTATGTATGTATGTATGTATGTATGTATGTATGTATGTATGTATGTATGTATGTATGTATGTATGTATGTATGTCTGTATGTCTGACTGGCTGTCTATGTCTCATTTGCTCATCTGTATCTGTATGTCTCTTGCTGTCCTGTCTGTCTCTGTGTTTCTCCATCTGTCTGTCTGTCTCTGTCTCTCTCCCTTTCTTCATAAAGGTAAGTTAGTTCTAGCAAAAAAGATTTCCTTTCTAAATTGATGACTGGAAGTGAGGAGACTCCTTCTGATATCTAGAAGTCAATTGATATTGTAACATACCTTCTAAAGGTAACAGCTTCTTCATTCAGTTCTTGCTTATCTTTCATTATTTGTACAAATACTCTCCAATTAAAAAAGTATTTGGGTATGGCTTTACGGATGTAATGCAAATCTGCTACATTGTATTGGTTCTGGGGAAAATGAAGTAATCAATACAAGTAATCAATACCATATTTCTGTAATCATTGGTGTGCTAACAAGTATTATCATGTACTTTCTACTAATTTGATGAATACATGAAGGGTAAGAAGAAATTTTTTATTCTCTAGTTTCTGTCTGTGAAGCAAGTGCTGGTTCACACTGTGTTGTAACAAGTCAATGGAATCTATCATGATTGTTAGTTTAGAGACAGTCAGACACGCCATGTTGATTTACTTAACAAGATGGTGAACCTAAATGTCTATTATTATTTCAAAAGTACAGCAACACATTTCCATGAAGCCAAGTTTTTTGATAACATTCTTCAACACAATTTTATTTTACCAAAAGAAGAAATAAAAGACATATATACGCTGGCAAAGGAAGGAAAAGACAAATCCACTGCAATGGTCAAGTTTGGAAAGATTCTTAAGAAGTTTGATTTTCATGGAAATCGGTGCCAAGATGCATTTGTATCTTAGATCAACTCACTACACCTTACCTGTCTATGGCGTCTCCATTCAATGTATTTAGTCCAATGCTGAAACCACTTTGTCAACTGTTTTGACCTTTTACAGAAATGAGGATTTGAGAAAAGGAGAATGAGTAACTGGGATGAAAGTTGTTAATATGCATACAGCTTTAACAATAAAAATATCAAAGAAAAGTATTTACACCCTAAAAATGTTCATAACAAGTAATCCTATAATTCATTACCTGTAATGTGAATACGCTTTCCTTGATTGAGGTAAAAGTTTGAGTTCTTCATTATGTTCACATCTAGCTAACCAAATACGCCATGTTCTTTTCATTTGCTGCAATAGAAACAGGAAATTATCATTATGACTTCTGTACAGAGTGAATCAGAAGAGCTAAAAACATCTCCTTTCATCTTGAATGTTTATTATCAACATATGACTGTTTAAATGACATATTTAGGTGTATTCCTCAAAAAATGATATCATAGCATCAGTTATTTACATTTACATTTAGTTTGCCTAACTGCTACACACCACAGGTATCATAAATGTTACTGATAAATGTATGTTTCAGTTAGTATATTAACATGAACTTCTCCAAACGTATAGTTTTTTCATGTAAACAAATGCCTCCTTGTAGAGAGAGCAGTACTTATATACCTAAACACCCTTTAGCAAGTTTCATTGAGTAAATATGTTTTTTAAACAGGAAAGTTTCTCACAAGCAGAAAGATGCCAACACAAAATAGTTTCTATCAAGAACACAAGATTCCATCAATTGATAGTTTTTACAGGAAAGGTCAATAGCTATGTTGTACAACTGCTGCACAATCCTTGTAACAGAGTAAAATTCTCAGCTTAGACTTGAAGGCAAGCCCTTCTAAAATTTCTATTGAACTAGAGTTTACTAAACATAATCCTTTACAAGATGTAAACAGATAATATCATAGATGAAAAGTAATTTACCAATTTATGAGAGAGTTGTACTGCCATCTGATTCCTCATTACTTGTAGTCTTCGTTGCACTTTGTGTAAATTTAAAGCTGTCAAACACATTCTCTGTAAAAAAAAAAAAAAAAAAAGTATATTATACAATTGAACAGAATATTAAAATTTACAAAATGGCTGTATAATATGTTATTTGCTATGAACTTATAATACATTTAATAAATCCAGAAGATATAATTTTAGATTTTTTTAAAAATAAAAGCAGAAAAAACACTGTCAAATCAAAGCATGAATCTTTCTACTATAACATAGTAATTTTCAAAGTGATTATCTTTGATATACATGCATATATGATGTCAAAGTTAGCTATAAAAGCAATACAAACAGCTTTCACTTTCAAATAAACACTACCCTCTGGTGTCAGAATGTTTCACTAAAGTAACAAAAGACCACATTTTGTCCTTGTTTTCATCACTGCATTACTATGAGTAGAGGGCGCTGTTGATCACAAACGTCAACTATGTGACACTTACCAATAAATGATGCTGATAATGTCCATCTGCTAATTGTTCCTTTCTTCTTTTGTCATCACACAGTTCTACATCTAAGGTCAGTCAAGGTCAAATGGTACTTTAAATTCCCTCTGTCCAACTCTGTGGGACAAAGTGTCCCACTTCATGCATGTGATTACCTGGATAATAGTGAACACTACATTGTGAACATCTAACTGTGGAGCTAAGAAATCCAACTTACAAAGGAAGTGTTTCCACAGGAAAGATAATATGCACATATGTGATAGATAAAGACTGAGATACTATCAACAGAAACTCTACAACGAGTATAACATAATAATGCTAGAAAGACCACTGAACTCAATAATATATATAAAACACAATATGGTTGATTCAATCCATTGGTGTGCTTCATCTAAAACAAATGTAACACCAGCTTATTTTATTCTGTATTACATTACATGCATGTCCAGGGGTGAGGGTGGGGGTTATGTTGTTTTCACCACTCTATTTAAAGGATACATTGTCTCCATCTGATCCACACTCTTCTCATTACCAACTTCTTAGCAACATTGTCGAGAGCTTCTCCCCTCTCAGCAAGTAATCTACGTCTGTACCATCTGCTGTACCAATGTTGTAAACAACCTGACAGTAATTTCTCCTGGTAGAATCTATCAGCAGATGCTATAAAAATAAACAGACAAATATGGATATGCACTACTCCACATGCATTCATGTATTCATGAATTCATTAACACAGAGATTGGGTATGTCTGTCTGTCTCTCTCTGTCTGTCAGTCAGTCTGTCTGTCTGTCTGTCTGTCTGCTATAAAACCATTAAAGAAATTAACCAGCATTTGTTTCACTCTGGATGACTGTTTACAAGTGGCAGATGTTTGAAAATGTATTTGATGGTGGCATAAAGTCTCAAAATTCTTTCTATTAAATAACACTAGACACTTTAAGCCAACTCAGTCAAAACTGACTTAAAAAGACATTTGTGAACTGTTTAAGGTTGTCAACAATCAGGCTATGGTTAGACCTGGTGTGAGGAGGTTGTTTAGCTGTTGCTTGGAACTAAGTTTTAAGTCAGCTTAACCTTTCAGTATGAATTCATTTACGCCAACTCTGGTCCCAGTTGATGACATTTATCAGTTTTACAACTGAAGATTCTAGCTGACTCTGGTCCACGCAGTAATATGAACTGGTAAATAATTCACTGTGTCAAACTCAGTGTAGACAAATGAATGCACTAATCCCAAATGAACACTCATTTCCCATAATAAACACATTTCAATTTTGCTAACTCAAAACTTTACCTTTCTTCTGAGTCTTTTCTCTTCTCAGTACAACATACTCAATCCATCCTCGGTAGAAACATTTGGAAATCAAACTATTCTTATAATACTCAGCTGCTTTCTTCTCTTCATCTTTCTCCTCTCGTTTCCGTAGAAATTTTTGTTTCCATACCAACCATGTCTGCATGATGATAAACAACATTTGACTTATTTCACCTAGTGACTTACAGCCCTGATAGCTGTGACTGCAACCATAATTTTAATTTCTTTTTACAGCCTACTGGAACCTATGATGTTAGATATGTCGTGTTGTTCTACTCTCATCAGTCTTCTAAGTGAGAGGAATAGAGGCAGCCATGGCCACTGTGACATGGTGCCCCAATACGTCATGACTTACAAATTGCTAGAACCTTGAAGTTTAGATTTGCAAAGAATGAGTTGTGTTCTTACCCGCTGTAGTAGACCAGATGCCCAATGTTGAATGGCATAATTTTCTACATCATATTGTACATAGCGTTGATTTAGTCGTTGTCTCCATAGCAGCCATGACCATTTCAATAAGGCATAGTTAGCTTTGTTTTCAGCCATCACATACAAAGCTTTCTTTCGTCTTCTGCTTTGAATGTATTCCTTCCAATTTCCCAGTGCCTTTGTGAGGAGTTTTTGGTTTGCTGTCAAGTAGGGACAAGAGAAATACATTACTATAAAATGAACTTGAATTGTAAGTTTCCTACTGTGTGCTCTAGCAGCACTACAATAGAATTCTCTGAAGGGCTACTAATGATATAATCCCTGGTTCTCCTTGAACAAGGCCACTAAATCCTCTTATAATTCCTGAACAAAGTCTTGATAAAATGACAATCATACTCTTAACCATATCATATATCAAACCAGTCACCAGACCCAACATTCTCATTTCTTCATCTCAAATTGACAGGATTACAAGGTGTAACCCGTCACTGAGCACTCTTGTAATTTGTGTAAGCACCCTCTCTTGATAAAATGACAATCATACTCCACACCATTTCAGTTAACAAAAAATTATCAACAGAGCCACCAGATCCAAAACTCTCCCTACCTGTTTTGATCTGACATGTACATTGTACAAACAGCGTAATACCAGTCACTAACACCTCTTGTGAAAGTATTCTAATGAGGAGATTTATATCTGTAACTACATTTTAGTATAGATGACACATTAACTAGTTTGTCATCTTTACCTACCATGCTGATCAGCTACATCTTTCTTTGCATTCTTAATCCTCTGTACAATAACAAACTGTTTCCATGCCAACCAAACTTGCCGCCATGTTCTAAATCTGTACACAGAGGAAGAATAGATGAATTGATTGATGTTGACTAGGATATTCATGATCTACCTGAGATAATTATAAAAACTGTATAATACTGTATATGTATATCCTTTGGTATGCAATGCTAGTGTATACACTATTGTGACAGAGAGATCCCTTGGACCATCTAAGACTTTTCACTATCAAAATAATGTGACTGAACTTTTTCAGCCAATTTCTCCATAATGCAAAAGTTGCACTACCCATTTGCCATTGTCGCAAATGCGAAAGAAAAAGTCTAATGGCAAATAAAGATGCGATAAATTTCAAAGTTGTTCGCCACAGAGGCGAATACAAATTTTCTCCAACTAGTCTATTACAAAGACTATATTTCTGTCTTATTCTACCTACAATCTATAGACATTAGATATGAAATACAAGTACATGTATAATGTTTGGGTTTTTTTCCCCTTCAAGTTGGGATTGACTTGTCTACAGCCCTTTGCTTTGGTTTATGAGTACAATTAGAGTTATAAAGCAGTACATGACATTCTAAGGGATATTATACCACATGAGACAAATTGAACACGTTCCAACACAAACTATGTGATTTACACTCTGATTGTTCTATGTCATATCAATGTACATTTACAACATTCAATTTGCAATGATCATTCAAAACATCGCCATTACTCTTCCCAATTTCTCATAATGTATAATTGTATCTAGGTACAATTATATCTTTCCCCAATATTTCTCTTTCATCAGCTGAAAAACACATGTGACCTAAGGAGTTATTCACTTCTCTTCAAACTTGAACAGATAAGGCCCATTATGTCACATATATTTTCCTTGGCCAAACGAAGGAAAATATCAGGGAATAATATATAACTGTCAACTAAATGATTAGTAGTTTTTATTACCTGTCATGATATTCAGCCCTCACCATTAGTCTCCATTCTTTCCTCTCTGTCCACCATACATCATACCAGGATTGGAAAGTTCTTTTCAGTAATGCTCGTCTGTAATGCTTCCTGTTAAAGTGAACAACAGTACCAGTAAGTTTTCAAAAATATTTTCTTGCCTTTAAGTTAGTGATTTCTTTCATTTTCATGTTTAGTTAAAGTCACAGACACATACACACAGACACTGACAGACAGACAGACAGACAGACACACACACACAGACAGACACACACACACACACACACACACACACACACACACACACACACACATACTGTGTGCATTTATCTGTAGCAGAACATACACTCAACAAATGCAAATGCATCTGCATCTGTTGTTACTATTCAAATTCACTTTTCAAAACAAATGAAACAATAAGCAAATATTGCATTGAATAATGCAATCCAAGGTCAACACTTCCTGCTATCAAATATATAACTTCTTTAATATCCCAAGTTGTATGATGTTACTATGGTAACGGGTGAGACAGCTGAGGTTAAAACTGTGTTAAACTCACCTGATGACAGAAGGTCTGACTTTACCAAACACATTGTGAACCCAAATATTCCAGTACTTCCTGGCAAGATTCCTGTCAACAATCAAAATAAATCATGGTGATCAATGAGTTACTAAGTAGTCAAGATGACCATTCACACAAGTGTAACAATTCGCATTTCTCAGCTGGCTCCGTCGTATTTCTAACAAAGTAAATCCAGATTTGTCAATAGTTCTTCCAAAACCCCCGTGTTCGCTCACTTTCCCACTCGTTGGTTGTTCAAGTTCACTTGCACATATCAAACAACAGGGTCAAAGCCATTGTACCAGGTATTTATATATAATATCTCTGAATAGGTAGCATTTCCAATACAAAGAAATACGGGATACTGACTTCACTACAGCATGATTAGCAATAGGTACAGCTTGCTTGGTACGTCTGCCAGTGTACAGTCTCAGTTAAGAGTCTTTGATGCACACGGACGTCGGTACTGATTGCAGAAGAGAGAGGATGCCCAATTAGTATGCAAGATCCTACACATCCTAACACCATGTGGTATATTTGCATAACATCTGAGTTCACTTAGGGTGAGTCTTTTGTAAATCTATGAAATGTCTGCCCAGAAGCAAGTTTTGTGAGAGCATCACTAGTTCCTGGCTAGGTTAAGGAACCCAAGGTATGTGTGCATAAATCTCACCATTCCTGTGCTTTAACAAGATTTTGTTTATATGATAAATTTTCTGTGTGTGTGCATCATTACCTAATCCTCAATTCCTTCAATCTTCCTCCCCTATTCCAGTCATACGTAGGTCGATATACTCGAACAGTTTGCTGTCTTCTCCGTTGTCTAGCCTGTCTTCCCGGTGAGCCCACTGGTTCCTTCTCTGCTGCTGGTTTTTGTGTCAGCCTCAAAACAGGAATTCTGGATGGAGGTGATTTGATGGTGATTGTCTTTGCAGATGCCTTCATTTCATCCAAAGAGACAAATCTTCATTGTTGGATTTTAAGGAAATTAGGAAAAGTAAGATATATGAGGGAAGGGGAAAACATAAAAGACTTACTTGTACATGTATTGTATGTGACAAAAAACATTTGAAAATATTGCATAGTGTACCTGCAAATTACATACTAATTGGAATAACATGACTTTGTCTTCCAATCTAACCTGAACTAGTGTTTAGGGGACATGGGTTCAATTCCAACACGTCACTTTTCTTTCCTCATTTCATTTATAACAAATTTAATACCATGTCAGATAACTTATTTTATCAAAATTGCTATAATTTCTAGCCTAATCGTGTAAATAAATCAATAAATCAATAAATATTTTTTTTTAAAGTAATAATATCAGGAAATGTGTAATCCTCATCCTCACATATCGATTCATATATCTTGTAATGTTACACACAAAAAACAATATCTTAACTTTGAACACAATAACTAATACCTCCCACCACAGTACACACACCTGACCATCAGCACCAATCTGATGTTGTGAATACGGCTTAATTTCTTTATTTACATGTTTCCTTCGTTGAGGGAGTGATCACCGCCTTCCCACTCCCGAATGAGACAAAACGAAAAACTACAATAAATGAAGGAAACTGAGGTACTGTATTATAAAAAAATTGAGTCGTATTCATCACATCAGATTTTAACCAGACTGCATCAGCACACTACATGTAGCTAAACCTCGAAAAGTTGCACTATTACTATTAAAAATTAGATTCTTTTAGATTTCTAGAATAATAGTATAATTCAATAAATTTAAAACTGTTAGTATAGAACTGGTAGTCTTACCATTTTCCAGGACGACACATGGTTTTTGAAAACTTCGATCTTGTCAATGCAGTTGTCACTCGTGTTTGAACATGTTTACCAACATACATGTGCACCAACTTGTACTTGATTCACTTCCTGGTTTGAAAACCAAAACATAAGCTTTCTAAAAAGAAATAATGCATATATTTTACCTTTTTGGTGTAGTGATATGCTCGCCAGGTGTTATTTCTGTTTCACTTTCATGTCCACTGGGTCCCAATTTCGCCTTCAGTTTAATACGTTCAGCTTTTATGCGTAGTTGTTGATTCAGTTCTTCCAAAATTGCTTGTTTGGCTTTCGCCCGGAGCTGACGATCATCTCGTGCAGCAAACTGTCCAGCTTTACTTGCTGCACTTTCGGCAGATGACTGCTTCCGATCACCCTTGTCGGCTTTCATACTCATATCGTACAAGCGATGGCACCAATACTTTTAGATTTTAGATACTGCAATGCATAAAGATAGAAAATAATTTCTCCCAAACGTGTTCAAATAAGTCCTAGTCTGCCGCCATCTCTTTTAAGCCCTTTAGCTTTCTACAAATCTTTAATATGGCATTGATTCTTCGTGGCAAATAATTTAGGTTCGTGGTTCTTTCAGAGTTCTCCTGTCCTTCTCAACATTACCAAATATAGCTTCATTATTTAAAAAAAAATCAATGTTTTAAAAAACAAAATGCACATCTTCGAAGCTGTTCGAAGTCGAGTGCCAGACCGATTGATGTGACGTCACGTTGTACTTTGTTTGTTGCTGTTCATTGTTGTGACAACAATCAATATGGCCGACGTCAAGGGACATAGAAATCGACGTCGCTAGCTAAGAATCTGGTTGGGGTGAATATCAGACACGTGAAGGGGCCGATTGATACCTTTATTACACACGGTTCTAATTATAAGACCATATACTATATTCTGATATTACTCTTTCGTAATCTTTTCGGAAGTCAGTGAAAATATATCTCGATGAAGCCAGAGACCCAAAACAACACCACTAAAGTAATCGCAGAAGACAAGGGTACAGGCAACACAGATGACGACGTAAATATGACCGAAATAGAAGAAGAACAGTTACAAGATTTATTTGCATGGATTGACGAAATACCATTAAGTAGACCTAAGAAGAATATCACTAGAGATTTCGCAGATGGAGGTAAGCTACTTGTTGAAATACCGGTAATGAGATACTCCATTACCATTCAATGTTATTCTCGGGTCATGACCGCCATAATTTACAGTGTCCAATGTATGTTAATTTACTGTAGTCCGTGCTGTATTTTATCTAAGTAAACATAGTCAGAGATAAGGACACACGATTGCAAATACTCAACCTATGTCTGAAGGCGTGAACTAAATTGCTCAGTATACATGTAATGTTCATGTACTGTATGTACACACCGAAACTTTACAAAGTGTCAATCTTGAATTTTGAACGTGGCATTCTAATTTCTATACCCACAGACTAGTGACATACAAATGTCGCTAGAGGAAGAGGAGTGTGGTGTCGATGACTGTCTGCTATGTACATAAAGGTCTGATAATTTCACAAATGTAAAACTTTGTACACATGGGGAAATGTTCTATGACCAAACTTTCATTTTAAAATTTAAATTATGAAAGGGAAAAAGAATACTAAGATATTTATTAGTATATCATTAATTAATTTCATTGTGGATTTTATGTCTTTCCTACAGTGATGGTGGCTGAGATAGTCAAACATTATGTTCCCAAAATTGTTGAGCTCCACAATTACACACCAGCTAACTCACTGCAGCAGAAAATGAGTAACTGGGGAACTCTCAATAGGTAAGTCGATCTTTTATAATTCTAATTCATCTAGTTTATAATCGAATGTTATATTATTGTTATTGTACTGGAATGAGTGTAGCATACAATTCTAATATACAACATATTATCATATTTCTGTACAGAGATACATTATCATGTACATGTACTGTTAGTAAAAGTTATATGGCATTAAATTCTAATGGTGGGGTTGAGGGGCTCACTGTTCACTGTTCTTCTTACAATACACTGTAATCATACAGTCTTTCAAGTATCTGATGTCTAAGGGTTCCATAGTGATAATCTGAATAATTTTGGGAGTTTTTAAACTGATTTTGCATGTAGAGCCCCAAAGATATCAGTAGAGCACTGGTATATTCATGTTACAGCAAATATACTTGGATTGATTTAGAGTCAGCCAGGGTCCTGAATAGTATATAGCTAATGTTTACATTTTAAACAGAAATGATAATGAAAGTGTGTCACACTAACACAACTTTTACTTTCTCCCTCAGGGATTTCAATGATTCATCTAAACTTTATATGTTGTCGTTATTTTGTCTTAAACTCAATAAAGTTATTACCCAGTTTGGAATATTATTATTGATCAAAGTTTGTCTTTTTTCAACAGGAAAGTTTTGTCCAAGCTCACCTACAATGTTCCAGAAAATATAGTTCGACAAATCAGTTCATGTAAACCTGGAGTAGTGGAAGTAGTTCTTTATCAACTTAGAAAAAAGATAGATATGTATTTGATTAAAATTACACAAGGAGGAAGTGTGGGAGGAGTGCCAGTGACAAGTAGAACCAAACCACCACCACCACCACCACAACAGGTACATTGACTCAAAATCACAGTCTATCTTATACCTCAGAAATAAAAGTTCTTTTGTCATTTATGATTCGTTGAAAAGAAGATAGTGAACAACAAAATTTCTCTAAATGATTTCAAAAGTAGCAGGAACATACTTTTATATGGCAATGTACTTTGGTTTGGTTAGTTCTGATCAATTGCTAACACAAATAATATCTTTGCATGAAACTTGTCTTATTCAGTCTTGTCATGAACAGGAAATTTGAAGGTCAATGCAATTAATTTTGTTGTATTTAACAAAAAACTTATATCAAATGATATTTCTAATGTTGATTTCAGATTTCTCCTGATGGTTATTTCAATGGTCAGGAAGTCGGTAGTTTTCGTCAACCTGGTAATGAAACTAATAGATCAGAAAAACAGAAAGGTAAATAAAAAATTATCAGTTTTCCTTTTGTAGAGATTTTATGAGTAAACTGTGAAAAGAGATCAAATTCTACTAGATAAAAGGAGAAAAAATTAATAATATATGGTGTCACTGTGAGATATTCCTAAAAACCATATCATCAAAGTTCAGTACTCTGTGTACATTCAAAGGATTGAAAAATTACACAATGTAATATGCTGGATATTTAGGCAAAGGTCTTTTGAAAGATTTTACACACTTTGACAAGGAAACTGCCATGTAAAGATATCAAATTCTGCTAGATAAAACTCAAGTAAAGAAAAGTTGTTCACATTATACGAGTCACACTGATTCAGAACAAACAACAACACAATATTTTAAATTATAGGAAATGTAGAATACTTAGTATATGGTATAATATTAATTCCTGTAGACTTTAAACACTCAAAGATTTCAAACATTTATAATCATTTTTGTATTTTGAACAGGTGTTCGCCAACCCAAACATCCTGCCAGCATGCCACAAAAAGCCCACGCCAATCCACCCTACGCTGTAACAGATAAAGATGGCGGTTACTTACAAGGGTAAGTACCACTTGAATAAATCAACAACACGGGTCAAATAGGGTCAATAGCACATGCTTTACATGTAGAGACCTTTCAAATGGACAGCACCCCCTAGTGACTCATTTAGACCGTTGCTAATCTTGAAAAATGAAATACTATAATATCAAGCTATACAGTGATAGATATTTTGAGTCTTGCTGCAGTACAATTACAATATATTATTACTGTTGATGGATAGCATGTTTACATTCAAATATTTAGTGACTGAGCTACAATTCCATCTACATCTAGTGTTAGTGAAACACCTTTCCATTAGCTCTTTGATGGTCAATTTAACATTTTAGTGTTGTACAGCACTGTTCATTAGAAAGGTCAAAGCTATCCAATTAGACTAGTGTACTAAGTAGCATTCTGATTACATCATGCCTTCACTTTGAGTATGTTTATATATAGTAGAAAATGTGGTACAAGTTGAGTTTATAAGCTTTTTTTGTTAACTCGGGTGAAAATGTTTACATGAAACCTTCTTATCCTGGTGTATTGTTGTGTTGATGCACGACTTCAAAAACATTACCTGGTATTATTAGCACAGCTTATTGCACAATACGAGTTCCTCAACATTTTAATATGCATGTATTAAGAATAAATATGTGGCTTGCGTTCAGTCAGTTGCAAGTGATGGCTAAACCACAGCTTTCAGTAAATAGAACACTGAATTTAGTAATTTTACCTTTCAACAATGTGAATCAAAAGTTAATCCCAAAAACGTGTTTAAACAAAGCTTCTGCCCTTTTAATCTGAGCATGCTACTGTAATCTTTGCAACAAAATAGGGTGGCATGCAAATCTGTAACATATATTCCTTCCAGTATCATATATTTTAAGTGTGTTTTACACTAAAGGAGAAAGATTAATTCCCAAGTCCATATATTCCTTGCCTTTTGTATGCCTTGCACTACTTTCACGTTTGACCTGATCTTCAACTTCCAATTAATTTATGTTTTCACAGTCTCAAGAAACATACCACCAGGTAATTTGACTTTGCAACCCTCTATGTATCCTAACTGTGTAATTTGGACTGGTCTCTTCCATATGTGTGAATAGGTGGATCATTCCATTTTTACACAATAAGGGGAGGATAAAGTCATTCACTTTACAGTGTGCTGTGTTGTAACATACTAATTATCTACTGGTTAAGGGTTCTGTTGCCTGTTCTATGTTTGTTAAAACTGTTTCAATACAGTGAATTCCATCGTTATTCTAAATAATACTTTATTTATAACTAAAATGTAATTGATTATTTTTTAATTTCATTGAATTGAAATGTGTAAATGTTGTAAATACCATAATGTTAATGATCTAAATAAACATTTCTGAAAAGCTGACACTAGCTATTTTGTTCAGATTAACTTCTTAGAAAATACCAAAACTATAGGTTGAGTGAACTGTAGAAGAAAGAGCAAAGTTCAAACCAAAAAAATGTCAGCTTTTCCAATATCTTTATTTTGATCAGAAACATTTTCATTGACTCTGCATAACTACATCTTTACATGTATTAGTTGGTATGGACGATAGAATTGGGTTTAGCACTAATGATCACTTTCCAATGACAAATGCAACATAAATCAACTTATTTTTGTGTTCATATTTTTCTTGACAGACCTGTTCCAAGAACTAGGTCCCTACCTCATGTCAATGATCCACAAATAAGTCCTGAAGTCAGACTTCTGATTGAGGAGAAAGAACAAGCCTTGCTGGCATCACAAGAGACTGTACAGGTAATATTTTGTTATGTCTTTGAGAAATGAGGTAACAAATATTGTGCTTATATTCATTTGTAAAATAAGATTTGCTCATGCTTTAACTTAGCTGTCCAAATGAATTCAGAAATTTTTGGAATGTTTGGGAGCTTCACGCCGCTTGAAACAATGGCCATACAATACCTGGGCCAGTTCCTTTCATTGTTTTTACCCATAATGCCTCACCTCTGTGTACAGTCGGCTTCTTCTAAGCCAGGTTTGTCATTTTTAAAACTATTTTTATGAGGTCACACGATGCAGAATTTGTGAAAATAACATTTTTGAGTCCCCTTAGTGTAAAAGTCCCCCAAGTATGAAGACAAGCAGCTATAGATAAAACCAACCTCACCTTTGTTCCTCTTTCATATGGAGACTGTATCTTCAGTAAAAGAATGTCTTCTTTCTTCTTGTACTTTCAGATTCTTCAAGCTAAAGTCCGAAGATTAGAACATTTACTGCATTTGAAAGACATAAGGATTGATGATTTATCCAAGAAATTACAACAAACAAGTCACCATGGTTACGCGTCATAGTAGAAACATGTTCCTGTCCGTGCATCGTAAAGCTTGCTGCCAAGCTGTGAAGTGTTCCCGTCCAATTACCCTATCGATATACAACAGCCCTGTAGGAATTGCTATCAGGTCCCACCCACCCCAGGGTCATACTTAACTAGAGAAGTTGGGTTCTGAATCCTTAATCAAAATAATGTTACACAGTTATGAAGAGAATTATTCATATTTAGATTTACCAAAATTTTTGTGCTTCTTTTTTTGGTTAAAAGTTAAACATTGTATTTAAAAGTATGTTGTAATAATTTATTTGGCTTGTGTATTTTTGTTTGTTTATTCTGTGATTAGTGTTCCGAGTTATGGTAGGTATTTTACTAGTAAGACAACTCAATGTTGATGTCCAATATAAACATCGTTTTACTGTGAACTATGTATATCAAAATGGAAAAAAAATGTAATTGTGTAATTTGATAAGGACAAATTTAGTCTATGTCTAAAGCCTGTACTGTATTGTCCCTGCTGACATTGTGAAGGTCAAGAAAAATATGCCATTTGTAGTTTGTTTTGACTTAGAATATAATCATTTGTTTTATTATACACACAAAACTGCAAGGCACTGTGGGCAAGATGACAGACACTGTCTGCAACTATATGTGGGGGAGAAAATGTAAACTTTATCTGAAATGTTGGAATTTTTGGACACCTTTTTATACAACATTTGTGAAAGTATTTTGTAAATGTATTTTTTCCAAAATTTTTAACTTCATAAATTTGCACCATTTCCTTAAGTACATAAGAATGTGAATGTGTTTACCACCATGGTTGTGAACAGGGAGAGAAATTACCTACTTTTCTGTGGAGATTATAAAAATGTGCATCCATATTTCTCAAAAAGACGTCCCACTAACAAACACTGTGTTTGAAATTAAGACAAAATTAATCTAATTTTCTAGATACAGTACAGGTTTTAGACTAAAAAAAGTAAAATAGAATTTTGCTATTCCCCAACAGAGTGCCATGACAAAGAACGTTTACTTCTGCAATATGTTCTTGTATTTTTCATGAAAATGTTTTGATACATCTCATGATATGTTCTTTGGTGTTCTAGCTTACCTCGTGAATTACTTAAATACACCAGTAGTGGTACTTTTTAAGAACAGATGAACAGTAGTTATAAGCTTTGAACTTGTGCTATTCCTAGAGTAGTATTGAATTAACACTCCAATTGTTATATCGTAATGTTTTAAAACTATAGAAAGGAGTGCTTGATTTGTTAGGTTAGGTCATGTGATAAACAAATACACATGTACATGTATATGAAAGTAAGAAACTTTCAGGAAACACTTGATGTGGAAAGTCGCACTCAAAATGCATAGCCAGTTACCAGTAGCAGCTCAGTTGGCTATTAGTTGTAATAGTCACATAACATAGATTTAGAATCAAAGCAAGGTAACTTGTAGAGGGGAAAAGTAGTTAGTTGAACCAGGAAGTAATTTATGCTCATTTGTATCACTGAACCTTGCAGCCATTTTGTGTTCCAGTACATTACCAATATGAATAATTAGAATATTTTGTAAATATGGGCTGTTTCTCAGTAAGTGGACTTTCAATTGTATGTATCAAAATACGGTGGGTTGATTTTAATATATGTTTGAAAGTTATCTGTAAAAACCAACAATTGAAGCAGTATATCCCTCTAATACTGAACTTCAAGTGTATTGTACAACTGTGACCCTGATGTGTGATCATAGCTGAAATCTGTCCGTTTACTACATGTATATAAAGGTATATAATAAGATATGTTTGTGGTGGAGGCTGTAATCAGAACAATGAATACAGTGTTATAAAGTGGAGGAAACCAAACAAGAATGACAAACTACTTTTTTTTTCTAATCTGAAATCTATGACAGAGAGGCACTGGTTGGGGACTTTATCGATACCATATTGGTATGTCAGTCTTTTAGAAGTTTCAGAATTTGACTTTTGTGGTTTCATTCGTATTTCAGACTCGCCATCAAATGATCTAGTGAGTTAGAGGTTTCAATATGAAAGAGATAAAATTCAGAACATGATGAGTTTTCTTGATGGATATTGTATATACTGGCAGAACACAAGACTAAAAGAGTCTTTATTGTGGGCACTAGCTTGTATTTAGCATACAAATAATTGAATAGCCTATGCAGGCCAACAATGACGAGACTTTCAATGTGGCAATTTGCATTCTGGATTTGAAGACAAGATTTGTAATATTCAAAGTCATTAAATGATTTATACATTATTCCTTACTGCCAGGGTTTTATCAGTTGCTAATAGTCATCAAATTAAGAATAGCTTGCTGGCTGTGCTAAGAAAGAAGCAATAGACATAGCTGGTAAGCCAATTTGTAGGGTCTACAATGTGCCATGATTAAAACAAACCCAAGTACATTGAATAGTATGCCACAGGTTATCTTCTCAAATTTAATTCAACTACACACCCCAAAAAATGATTTTAAAATGTTGTAGAATTGGTTATTTCAAGTTGGCGCAGAAGGGATCATTTATTATTCTATAAAGATATTAATGTATATTATTCCAAGTGTGCTATTGTCCAGTTTTACAGAGTTATGAATTTTCAATTTATTAATATTAATATTAATATATAAACCCAATGCCTTCATATTATAATCAAGTAATGCTTACAAGAGTTGATAAGCTTATGGTAGTGTTTACTCTGTAGATGTAGGCAACTTTTCTGTTTCACAGAAATCACAGTTGCCAGAATGATAATTGTTGATTGTACAAGAATTTATGGTTTCAATTAAACTAACTGGAATGATTAAAGCCATTACACAATGGGGTGCAGTTTGTGATCAATGATAATTATTTAAGTTATTGCCTAATGTGTTGTTAACATCAAAGACACTGAAACTTAAAATAGGGTGCTCACTAGCTCCATAATCAACAATATAATGTGGTTTATTTTGTAGATACAACATATGTGTATGTTTACAGAGCAAACACCATAGTAAGTTTGTCAGCCCTGTATGACATGCATGCCAGTGACATTTTGTGTTTTTTAATCTTCTGCATGGTTATATACCTGTATCTCAAAGTGTACTCGCAGTCAAGAAGTCCAATGTCATCTGTTTATACACAAGACAATCCAGACAGACATTTCCAAGTTGTTATATATGTAAATGATGTGTGTACTAGTATATCTTTTTATAAACTATTGATGACAGGTTCAGGGATATGGAGACATTTTCAAGACAAAAATTAATGAATTTTTCTAAACTGTAAAAATAACATGACATTTTTCTTATACTGTGAAATAACTTTTGGTGTTTTTTTTGTTAACAATAAAGACATTCCATTTGCAAAGTGCTGTGTTGCTGTCAGTATTTGCTTTCTTGTATTGTGTATAAATGATGACAATGTTTGAAAGCAAGAGACATATCATTACAACCAATGACAGACAAGCATTCACAAGCGAAACTTCTTGCAAACAGGAAAGTAAACAACTGAATTAGAACATGTTGGATTGACAAATATTACACTCCATCAATTCATAAAATCAGTTTTATGGTCACTTTGCACAATAGCTGATGAATTTCAAGTTCCCCTGGCATTTCATGTACATATAAAGAGGCCATAAAATTTATCAAACCATACATGTCTCTCTATTTCCAACATGCTGTGTTAAGCGTTATTGATCCAATTCAGTTGTTTACTTTCCCCAGATTTGGAACAAGTTCCACTTGTAAATGCTTGCCTGTCACTAGTTGTACATGTTGATTTTGTGCACATGATTGCCATACTTGTAAATTAACTATGGCAAGACACGGAAGAAAGCCTCAAAGTTTCATATAATCCCATGTTGTGTTCATGTACTGGTCCAGTCTAATTTTAACGTCCACAACAGTATACATATGTTTGGCATCCTTTAGATAACTCACCAGGTGTATCATGTACTGGTTTACTCTAATGTTAAAGTCCACAGCAGTTTTGGTTTGGATGGTGTATTCTGGTAAACTGTTCCATTGGGATGTGACATGCTGAGAAGAAATATTTCCTGATATCCAGTCTAACTAGATTTTGCAAGTTTTTGTGAGTGTCCTCTTGTCCTGTTGGTTTGGAGATGCTTAAATAATAGTCCCTGGTCAATTTTTTGAAATCCCTTGATGAAATGAAACTTGAATCAAGTCACCCCTCTCCTCCCTCCTTTTAGTGTCTTTAGTCTATCTATGTAACTTAAATTTCTCAGTTCTGGTATCATCTTTTGTCGCTCTGAATTTTCTCGAGGAGGTCCAAGTCTTTTTAATAGTGCTTTTTTCATGGAAAAAAATTGCTGTTATATCTCAAGAGAAGAAATGGCATACAAAGATATGGATATTGACCCTAGTAGACAACAAGAATAGGGCTCAAAGGGTTTCATGTATTAAACATTACATTACATTACAACTTTAATACATGAAAATAAATGAATTGGACAAAAAATAAACCTTTGTTTTACACATGATCAATGTTTCTTACAAAACCATGCAACTGTTTTCAATGGAAAGACTCATAAAATGAGTGAATACTACAGAGGAGAAAACAAACAGTACTGTTATTAAATCATAAACCAGAGATAAATCATAATTAATATTATCACATCATTTCAAATGAACAAACTCATGTAAAGATGATACAGACAAGAATACCATGAAATTATTGGTGTACTCCATCCAACGTTGTTAAGGCAGCCCATTTTCATGATATGTTTCTCGAGACCCGACTGATCCTATATATCTTAAATCTACCACTCCCCCCCCCCCCCCAAAAAAAAAAAAAAGTTAAGTGATGCTCTCTCTCTCTGGCCAGACCAGAACAAAATACAACTTCACTGATAGCAAGATTATTTATCTCTAAAATTTAGGGTCTTTGTCATTTCCAAGCAGTCAGTGATAGGGCCATATAAGGAAGTACCTCAAGCCAAGTTGAACAAAAAATATGGCATTTATATCCCAGTCACGCCACACCTGTCTATGTCACTGGTTTTGCTTTGTTTCAATACGAGTCAAAATGTTTAAAATTGCCATTACTTCCATGGTTTTCCTTTGATATTACTGGCACTGGTATAATTATGTTATTCTCCAATATTTTTCTTCATTCAGCTGGAAAATATTCCTGACCTATGGGTTTTGACACTACTTGTCTATCGACTTGTAGTGACAAGGCCCCCTAGGTCATTCATATTGTCCTTGGCTGAACATAGAAAATGTTAGGGAATATGATGATATTAGTGAGTATTAGTAATTATTCTACATGTATAAGGCCTGGGTAGAAGTATATTATCCTTTACAGACCAAGATAAGTACGTTTTCAACAAATTTCCAAATTAATTTTGGACAAATAAAGATTACTATTATATTACAGTCATGCAAATCTGTTCCCATGTTCTTCTCTAAGAATTAAAACTTTATTTTTAACCTGTTATTAAATAAACCTGCAGCTGCATTTTGCCACTATGGGAAACATTAATGTTTTATTTACCCCAAGAGAATTCTAATGGTATAAATTTTTAATGAAAGGAAATGGTCTTGATAAAAGGAAATTTTTGTTTGAGCTGAACTTTGTGAAGACTTTATCGTCCATGGAGAATGAAGAATCAATCTTTACATATGATAGATCAGTTAAAATAGCTCAAAATGTTTGCCTTGAGTGTTGTACAATTGGGTATGGGTTGAAAGAAATTCATTGTATAATTCTAAACTACACAGTCAAAGGAGTCATCATGTTGCCTATAAATTCCTGACAAAGTGCTGTACTAATCAATTTGCAGATTCCTAGGTATAGCTTTCAGTGTAGCAAAGCTGATGAAAATGCTATATTGGTAACAAGTAACTATCATCATTAAATTTGAATCCTGGGACAAAATTCATTCTTCTAGAAATAGTACAGATGAATACTAATTAGCCTCAGACATTGTGAACCTTACAGAAGGCAAGCCAATAAATTGATTTCTTGCATATCGCTAATTCTTGAGGCATTGTAAGTTTTGCTGACTTGTTTTTACATTTTATACAAGAAATATGTAACAGTTTATTACACTCAAAGATTCATCACTATGTCATTTGATTTGAGTGGGTAGCTTACAGCAGCCGAGTTCTGAGAAATCTTACAGTGTTACAGACAAGTGCTACATACCTGTAGGAGTATCAACTACAACATATTTTAAGTCCACCAAATACCTCAGTTGCCACGTATACATAAGGATAACTTGCTTTATACATCTTTTAACGCAAGTATGCTGACTAGAATCTACGAGGCTTAGTATAAATTTCTAACAAACTCACTTTTGTAGTTTTAGATGATATGGTATTTCATATATATATATGTATATATTACATTTGAAAGCAGTATTTTATAATATACAATTATGATTCTAAACATACCTACAAGTACTTTGGTACTACTGGTCTAACTTTTAACAGTAAAATACAATCTGTTGTTACAAAATATAATTACTCGTACACAGCTATAGATTTACTCTAAATTTGTCATGGATTCAACTTTTTGTAACATGTAAATTATCATATACATATTTACAACACATTTGTACAGACAGCTACAGTTCTTAGTTGGTATAAAGTCTATGATTATAGTTGAAATATTACAATGATGTCCGATTTCTTCATATTTTGCCAAGTGTAACCAGGTTTTGGAGCCTCTGAGTTGTTCCAGCATCAAATTCATATGCCTACAAAAAATATAGAAGAATTCAAGTTCATTTTAGCATTCTGATAAAAAAAATCAACTTTTTAACTTTTTTTTCATGTGAGAGGGTTTTTTTTGGTTATTTTTTTTTAGTTTTACAAGTATTAATCTTCAATGCCGGCTCCTTGTGATGGTATTGTTGGGGTGATAACAAGTTTGTCAACTGTGCTAGTTTGGTGTACCGTATCTCAAAGCTGGGAGAACTTTTCACATCAATAAAATTGTAATTAGTGTTATTTTCCTGTCATACTGTATTCCAATACTACATTATGCTGAAATCACACAACAATCGTAAACAATTTTTTCTAAAACATATTAAATTGATGAACTTAGAAAATATTCAGCAATTTTACTCTGTCCAACATTTTATGTTATATGTATCTACTGAAGGGTCTCTAACACTCTCAAAAATTATGACCAACATGAAACCGATCTAGTGTCTATTGTACTGACATGGGTATAGCTAATGTTTGTAGCATTTTGGACATTTTAAGAAATGGGCAGACATGTTCCTTTAGAAGTCAATGGAAAATTACTAAAAGTAGCCAGAAAAATGTTGAAAAATAAAAATATTGCCATGGTTTTGCATTTGTAAGTTTTTGGCTCTCATTTACATCCTACTAGCAATGTCCACTGACAGCAATTTTTTGTAACAAAACACAATGCAGTGTTCCTCTATCCTTTCCTATGTGGTTACTGTCAAGAATCTAATCTTTCATCAATTATAACCATAAAATGTTTGGTATATATAAGAGTGCACATTACTACATATGTACCAGAGATTACTTGCACCAGTGCACAGCATACTAGTGGTATTTTCACTGCAGTGCAATATTACCGAAACATTATTGCATACCTGCATGCAAATGATGACATTCACTACACACAAAATCATGTGAATGCGCTGTTCATGTTATGTATGATTTTTATGGAAATTTGCCGTTTCAGATAAACATACGTAATAATAACAGAACCCCATGCCTTGCTATGCTTGTGAAAGTACGGGTACAGAGAAACTTACAAGCACTCGTGCACACACCCGAGTACACCACACTTGCACTCACATGTCATGGGGTTGTCACAGTACTTGCCAGTAACCTCCAACAATTCTTGGCATTTGACAGCCTATGCCAACATGTCCATTATGTATACACTGTATTGCTAAGCAATCTTTCCTTTGGATTTGTAATGCAGTAGTTGCAAAGTATTGGGATTACTATGACCTCCTAAATAATACTTTAATCCCAAATCACATTCTTATATGATAACTAAATATATACATCTCTTACCCGGGAGTAAAATCTTTGTGCTTCTTCTTTATTTTTCTGGACACCCAGTCCTAAATGGAGACACCTGCCATAGTAGAAAGCACCCATCGCAATACCCATACAAATAAACACTGGTAAACAATCCGTCTCCTTGGCAATCTTCACTATTTTGTCCAAGATAGCAACCCTGTAATGGAATGTAATGTATTCAGTACATAATTTCAACTTTTAAAATGACTGATGTATACCCCCATCATATGTTTGATGTGACAGTGTCAAATGCCATCCATCGTTAAGTTGGAAGAGATAATTATCTTACTCTAGTAATCCTCACATAGTTTCCTAAATGCTTTAATCTGACTTTGGTGGTGAAGCTACTCATCTACTAAGGTACACGTAACTTTGACCTTACAAGTACTCTTGCCACAAACCCTGATGATAGAGCCAAAGATGACACTTTTCAATTACCTCACTTAACCAGTTTGCCATCTAAGTTTCAGTATGGGAATGACTGAACCAAAAGTAAACTCACTGAAGATTATTTACAGTGATACATCTTGCTAATACAGAAATTGTTCCAATCCTTAGGAAAGCCATCATACAACACAAACATAAGACAAGTTGAATGCATTCGAATAAACTCTGGTTCCACGTCACAAAAAATGAACATCTACATCATTTGTTCTGCGGGTGCTCAAAATATGAGTGCAAGTGTTCAAATTACCGATGCTCTTCATATTTTTTTAAAAAAATTATACACTATACCTTGCTGCTGTCTCTGCTGCCTTGGTATACAACTTTCTCCTGTAGTAATGAGCTACAAGGTTACCCATGGCATACACATTACCACGTTCTGAAGCCTCTTTCAAACACTGGAAAGCTGAATCTGAATCTTGAGTACATCCTTGACCGGTTTCATACATCACTCCTAGAGCTCCCTGGGATTCTAAACTACCATTGCCAGTACCCTCAGAGTGCCAGAAAAATGCCTGGAAAATACATAGAATATAACAAATCAAAATACATGCAAGTCAAAGTTACCATGTGCTCACTATCCAACAAGACACCGTATGTCACTCTTACTTTTATAAGCTGAAGAGGAAACTATTGGGAGTACGTTTTACACCTATCTTCACAACCTATATATTGGTTATTTCATTGGATGGACAAATATGAGTTGTTTTTGAAATGGACTTTATCTGTACAAACGCTGAATGCTGTCATGGATACACTTTGGGAGACATCTTCATAACATCTCACCTTTTTCAAATCTGTGGTCTCTTCTCTAGAGTAGTACATTCCCAATGCTGTTTGAGCTTTAACACTGGCCTGTGGGTTGCCATCATCAGCAGCAAGTAACCACCACCTTTCAGCTTCTTTATCAGACTGTTTAATACCATAGCCTTCTAGACATGCCCTACCAACATTGTACTGGGCTGCATACATCAAATGCTTAGCTCTTTTACTTGTAGAGTTGGCAATACACAACATGTATTCCACTCCTGTTTTCTGCAAATGACAATTAACATCAGTATATGTATTTAGTCAAATCAGTTTGATGGGTGGCATTTAATAGACATGATAATGTCTGGTACTATATTCTTTCTACAAACAACGATTGATATCAATATCTGTATTAAGTCAAATCTTCTTTGATAGGTAAGAATAACTGTCAGTACATGTATTTAGTAAAATCCCTTTGATAGTTAAAATTTAACATTGTAGTGTCTAGTTCCACACACATATTCCATTGTATTCATTATGGGCCCTTCCAAATAAATATATCCTAGCACAGACTTGTCTGTGATCCTAGCAACTTTACAAACATCTGTGGGCCAGATATAAGATGTTAGGTGTAATTGTGTACTCAACATGTTGCCCCTCACCCATAAATAAGTTGTTTCTACAATCCAGCTGTTCTCAACAAAACCAGAGAGTGCAGATAACAAAATCAACTTACATGGTCCTCAGGAACTCCCAAACCATCGTAGTAAATAACACCAAGTTGATACATAGCCTGATAATCTTCTTTACTAATTCTCTCCAATTGTTTCACTGCTTTTTCATACTCGTCCTGTCAAGGAAAGTTTTACATACAATATTTAGTCTATCATTTGAGATAACCATGACATATACACACTCTTTCAAGTAAAAATATTTACGTTTAAAACAAAATATTTCTACAAACTTTTTTTTAATTTATACTCCGAGTCAAAAGGAATATTGGAAAAATGTCCTCAAATATCAGCAAAGTTAACAGGGAAGGAACCACGGCAGTAAATTTTATTTTCATATCAATTCTTGAATTCCAAGGGCTGATTATACATCTTACCAATACCCTGAGTCCACAGTTGACGTTTGAGGTTAATTCCTCCATGGAGGTAGGAAGGTCAGGGAGGAAGGTGTTTTCTACCTCCACGATTCCTCACAGCTTGGAGTAAATATACTGTCAGTATAATTACTCCAAGCTCACAGTATGAGAATGATATTATGAATATTATAATGGTCTGTCAGTCTTACCTGTTCAAAGTAAAATTGTCCTAGTTGAAATATTGCTTGTTTATCACCACCGTGTATTTTCTCAAGTAAGAGTAATTCCACTTTTTCATTGAATTCTTCTTTGGTGTAACCTTGGTACTCACTATTGATATGCAAACTATTTTCATGACTGACTAGGCTGGTCACGCTGGCAGTGTAGGACGGTAGAGGCTCTGAAGACAGCTGTTGTTTGTTATCTAATTTATGTTCCATTGCTTATGTTGAAAAAGGCACCCTGGAAATAAATAAAGAGGTTAAAAAATCCACACACATAAAATCAGGGAGGATGAATCAGGGTAACATTCTGATTTGCATTGTGATCGGTATTAATATGTTTATTGTTGTTTACAATTTCAGAAGTCTTATAAACAAACGTGTAAACAAATTCATAGAGTACAATGCAACATGTACTGCCATTTCATTGCCATTCACGTTTCACCTTGGGTAATAAAATATGAAAATCACGTACTAACAATACGGTTGACGGTTGACCAGCGCATACCATGGATGTATGTGAGATGATCGTACTATTACAGGGGTGGAAACAGAATCAGAGCTACTCCAAATAATCGTCATTTCATTTTGGTGTAAATACGAGCTTTGGCATTACAGCGTACATGTGGAAATCTTCAAACTTTGCGAATAGTTTATGCTGCTCTAATTTTCTAAACTCTGGTTCATGGTCGGACTCTTAGAGTTGACCCGATCGATCGTAACAGCGTAACACGATTCGGACGTTCGTAGAAGTTGGATGGTCCGTACCACAATCATATGTAACTTTATCATTTCTAAATAAAAATTTCATACTTACCTTTTCAAATATAACTTGATCTCTTGTTAACGTTTATGTGTACATATTCACACAATAGACACCTTCTTTACCAAAAACAAAAACAAAAACGCTCTCGAGCTCTCTCCAGTAAAATCTGGTCTACGCACGCGTAAAGCAAACCGATATGTCGCCATGGTGAGAGCCCACGCAACTTACTGAATAAACGGGCGAAGTTTCATTTCGGATCGCGGAGAAACTTTGGCGCATCACACCGCCACTCTATAAAATAAGTGGAATGACAGCATTTTCAATGCTTTGGAACTGGAATGACAGCATTTCCAGTATGTAAACAGTGGAATGACACCCTTTTCTACATTCAGTTAGTTGAAGGACACCCTCTGCACTGTAAAACGAGTGGAATGACAGCATTTTCAATGCTTTGGAACTGGAATGACAGGACTCTGAGAAACATTTTTGTGGTGTATGCAGCGGTCAACTTGATGATTAGTCTATGAGAAAAGTTGTATTTAGAAACGCTACGCAGATTGTCTCTAGCTCTTGGGTTTAAAATAGTCCAGGTTAGATAGACTGCCATTAAAGATTAGTCTTCATATATATGTGTTTAAATATCGGAGTAGATTAACCAGTTTGCCAAGTAATCACATTCTGAAAAACGGCACTTCAAGTAAATACTGATATAATAAATTCACCCTGGGCAAATTTTGTTCATCAGAATTTAGGAAGTTACAATCATACTAAATTGAATTGTTCAAATTATTTGGAGTTACATTTTGTTGTAAATCATATCATCTGTTAAACAAGATTGTTTTCATATATGGTGCACAAATCTGAAAGAATATATTGTTCCAGAATTGTAATTTTGATAGTTCTACTTTTTTCACTATATCACAAAAAGAAACAATCTTAATGAAACACAATTATCTTGATCTTGCTTTATTGTTGACTCTCCAGTAGCAAGTTTATTGTATACTTACCTTTCATATTTCATTTTTTTTAAAAACTTGTACCATACAATACTCTCTGATAGTGTGTGTAGCGTAATAAAGACTGATAACTAGAAGTTGTCTGTGAAAGTAGATACCGTCCTCCTCAGACGTCATATTCATCGTCGCAAACTACGGCCTCTTTTACGGCACCGTCCAGTACGTGACCTACGTACCAAAGGGCACATTTGTTATTTCGTAGTAAGGCGGAGGAAGTAACAGCTCTGGTTTGCGAGATGGTCATATTATATTGGCCTCGCGGACATAAGTCACTACAACTAATTTACATATAAAGTAAACCATCACTGATTTACATACATACAACCATAGACCCTACACCAACGAACGTACACATGTTTTATCTTTGTTTAGTCAATCCGCCGAAGTCAACATCCAGGTTAACGTACTTTCACTGAACACGTCACCAGTTTGTGACACTGAGCTTTAGGGGTGAGATCAATAGTTCAATGTAGGATATTAAAAGATTCCTTTTACTTAGGTCTCAGACCCCCCCCCCCCAACTAAATTGGCCAAAATTGAAAAAAAATTTCAAATGCCACAATCAATTTCAAATCAGTATGTAGTAGTATGTAGTGCTATGAATACAAAGCCAGTATGTAGTAGTATGTAGTGCTATGAATACAAAGCTAGTGAAGAAAAAATAGTTCTTTTGTTGACACTTTGATGTATTTTAGTTCCATGCATTTACTCATAGACCCTCCAACCAGGAGGTGGAGGGTCCATATGATTTACTATAGCAAAAATTCTTCCATTTCTCATATATTTGTATTTAGGGGTATAAAAAACAGCCATTGAAAGTAAAATCGATTTTGTAGGACGAGAACTAAAATGACTCAAACCTCCCACCCCAAAAGTGAAAGAATCTAATTTTTTATCCTACATTGAACTATTGATCTCGTCCCATACAGCAGTACGAATAAAAAGATTATATGAGGTTACATTTAAAATCTATTTATGTATGGAAGTAGATATATCGATGGCAGTGTACTTTTTAAAAAGAAAAAAGGTGCATATAGGCAGTCACGTGTCAGAACAGATATATGCAAAGAACAAATAATTAAATTATTGAGGAATATATTCACTAACGAGTTTGGGTAGCAAAAGTTGTATATTTGTCAGTGGTTCGACTCGGAGATGGACAGTACAACGGGGGGGGGGGGGGTTACGTGACCTAAGTGTCGCGGGGTCATTTGTGATCCCTTAACTCTCTTGTTATTCGCTTGAAAATGGCGGATGAGAGGGAAGGAAAATGCACGCGTCGCAGGATCGATATACAGATGGCGACAAGTCCGAATGAAATAGATGATGTTGGCGCTCTTGAAAACATAGAGGACTGTAAGGAAGAAGAAGATGCATTCCAAGAAGAAAAACCAAGTACGTTTTTTGTTAACTCATATCCTCAAACATATGTGATAAATGTACTGTTACACTGATCGGTCCTCTTTCAATGTTGTCATTATTATGCATTGCACCCGTCACGTTCACGGAACTGCATATCATCATTCATTCATTACCTTACTTCGAACAACGTTGACCATGTTGTTGTCTTTATTCACTTGACATAGATTCAAATCAAAGAATGAATCGCTTGTCAAGACGTCAACCATTGATAATTTAGATGTGTAGACGAGCTGTGCGTTGAGTGTACTATGTAAGTCAGTTGTTGTGTAATTTGAGATGACATCTGCAACGTAGACAAACATTGAATCCAGTGTACTTGTATGAGTCACCATACTGATGTACACGTCTGCATACCGTATCCTTCCTCGTTAATCAATGCCATTTTGTGTTCACATTATTTGGATTATATTACAGAATAAAGAAATTGATCTGTCCGTAGAGCACTGTAGAATATATCATAATATTTCAATCGTGGTATGAGATCTCCCATTTAAACTTTCTTGGATTTATAATATAATCGCCATCTCATCAATCACAAATTTTAACATGTAGACAATCTTGCAATGAAAAGTACCTACTTAACTCGTGATTCAAGGAGAATTCGGGCCCCTATTTTATTCTTAATACCGAAATTTTGTATAATTAGAAATATGTATTCTGTTGCAGTGGAGTTGATGTGATTGTGAAGTGCATTTCAACATCTCAGATGTAATCTGACCTTTGACATTTAGTCACCCATCACATTTGACTGCATTTTATTTTCATTAAAGGAAGACTCGCAGTCACCCAAAGTCATAAGATTTCTTATTTGTCAGTTATTGTTTTAACAACCACTCATTGAAAGGTTGCCTAAAATTATTTGTAGATGAAGTTAACCAGCAAGAGTTGTTGGTATTTTTTAATAAAAAGAAGTCTGGGTGTTAAGTTCACATTTTAATAAACCAGAACCTGAAGAAAAAATGTTGTTTTTTCCAATTTGTAGCTGAAAGAATATTGTGTATCATTCTGGAAATATTCATGATCGTAGTGATTTTTTTATCGCAAGAAAAAATGGAATAACCAAACTATGGTCTAAAATTCTAAATGCAGATTAATTTATCTGTTTCCTGACAAAGATAACCATGTATTGTAGAGTAATTTATATTTTGTCCTAACAGCCCTACCATTATTTAAGTACATATCAGCTGAACTCACAAGGGGATATTTTCTGGAACATGATGAGGCTAAATATACCCAGAAGAGAGAAAGAGTTTATGCTTTCCTTAACGTTCCTAGAGAAATGGAAAAGGTAAAGAATATTTGTATTTGTTTCTGGAGACAAAGAGATTGCGGTAAATGTCAGCACACTCTATACAAAAAGTAATAGATAGAAAATTTAAAGAAATAACAAAAGTGTGGGTTTGGAATTAGTGGTAACAAAGAAAGTATATTGAATGAAATTGATTTCCATATAAACATATATATATATGAATATGTACGTATTATAATTTTTTGGTTGGAAATTACGATGCGATACAATATGATACGATACGAATCGATACGATATGATACGATACGATACAATACGATACGATACGATACGATACGATACGATATGATACGATACAATGTCTTTTATTACCCAATCAAAAAAGAGAAAAGAAAAATGACATCCTAAACGTAAATACAAAGAAGCAAACAATCGTCAGATAACAGGAGTCAGAAAATAGTGATGTTAATCTGTCATCATACTCCTGGAAACAGTACATAATGATAGAATTAGTGAAATAATTGGGTAATTCACTATTTAATCATCTTTCTCCCAACTAGTAATTACTTGTTTACAAATAATACCCCCTAGGGAGAAAGAGAACAGTAGATTTCACCGACCTTCATTAAGAAAAATCACTCTCAGTGACAGTATAAACTTGCTTTCTTGATTGAAACTTAATGACTAACTTGGTCAGGTTATGAGATGTGGCATATTGTTTCAGCTGTGTTTGACAATGTTGACCATTAACCTATAATATTGTATACATGTAATCATTCACATACTTCTGTGATACAGTGCCTTTCTTATAAATTTAATTGTGACTGATTCTCATTTTCCCTGTCATAATTTTTGCTTCTTTCTTCAGTTAATGACGTATGGATTCTTCCTGTGTATGGATGCATTTTTATTTATATTTACATTTTTACCTGTGAGAGTCTTACTAGCAGTGATTAGTTTGCTGACAAGCCCCTGTACAGTTAATAATAGGTAAGTATAAATTGTATTGTTTACAACATTGAATGTATGATGCAAATCCTGGGTGTGTCAACAGAGTTGGTAATTTTCTAGGGTCTAGCTTAGTAGTGAAGGGCAAATGATGGCCATCTGGTATGTCTGACTTTACATTTTATCAGACATTGGAAAGTTGTCTTCTGTGTTCATACACTTTCACAAATTGAGACCATGGCAAATTCAATAGAAAATGTGTTTCTGATGACCCAACCCTAATTTTCTTTTATGAAGACTAAGGAAAATATGAAAATCACAATTCTTTTAAAATAACTCAAAACATAGATATATCATTAGAGATATCATAACAATAAAAAATCAATTCCAACCTAGAATGTAAATAATCAGAACCACAAAATGTTTACAAATGCAATTTTATACTCAGTAAAAAATCTTGGATGAGAATCCCAGGGGTGGAAATATTACACAAACATAAGCACACACAGACACACACACAGACACACACACAGACACACACAGACACACACACAGACACACACACAGACACACACACACACACGCGCACACACACACACACACGCACACACACACACACACACACACGCACACGCACACACACACACACACACACACACGCGCGCACACACACACACACACACACACACACACACACACACACACACACACACACACACACACACACACACATTGTTTTGTATTTGACCTATATGTTCATATCAACTAAAACCCTAAATACCAACATTTACATAGAAAAATGGAAAGTGACTTTTTGTATCATTTTGTCTTCGCCTCTTTTGCTTGGTTACATTGATAACAGAGTTGTTTCTTCAACCCAAAGGAATATGTCTACAAGATTGATTGCCCTGACAATTATATGGTTTTTTACATTACAGAGGACGTATTCTACAGCCAGCACAGATATGTGACATGTTAAAATTGGTGATATTGTTAGTTTGTAGCTATATGATGTATATGGTGGACTTCTCTATGCTGTACCATATTGTCAGGGGACAAGCTGTTATTAAATTATATATTATATACAATATGTTAGAGGTGAGTTAGTCAGTGGATTACATTCTGTATAATGTATGACTTGAACTGAACTGAATTGACTTGAAATTACTTTTGAGAATTGAATTTATATGAATTAAATTAAAGAATTAAATTGAATTCAAATTTGATTGAATTAAATTAAACGTAAAATTGAATTGAAGGAAATCATAATTGGATTGAATAGAGGTGAATTAAATTAAAAGTGAATTTTATTTAAATTAAATTCAGTTAAAATTCAATTCAATTGAATCGAATGTAACTAAACAGTTTTATGGTCTTACATAATATTTCAGTCACAAAGCAAATGTTGAATTCCCCTGTCATTTTGTGTACACATAAAAAGGCCATAAAACTGTTTATATCAAACCATGAAATTAGTAATACAAGTCTCTGTACATGCTGTAGTTCCAACATGCTGTGCCAAATGTTATTAATCCAATTCATTTACTGTCCTGCTTGTAAATACTTGCCTGTCAAGCTGGTTGTAACCAGTATGCAATAGTCCAGATGTTGTGTGGTATGTCTGGATCATATTTCTATGTTATTGTACATAACTTAAATGAATCAAAGTTTTGAAATCCCTCTTTAGGACTCATTTATTACCAAACCAGAGTGACTGTAGTGTTTCAATTTAAGACAGAACGATGTTTTGTACTTCTCACACAAGCATTTGTGTTACAAATGACATAAAACAAAATACAGACAGTGATAACACAGAAAATATAAAATGTGGTACAGCATTTTATCTCACTGTGAACACAAATCATCATCACTGTCAGATGAAACAAGGAAGATTAAAATACAGAAGTGTTTGTTTGTGTTCACAGTGAGATAAAATGTAACATTTCATGTGTCAGCACGCTATCAGTGCCTGTATTTTGTTTGTGTAATTCATAACAAAAACAACATAACGTGAAATGTAAATAACATGTGTTTTTGCTAAGGTTGGGGAACCATGGTAACAGAAAGGGGGTAATGGTAAAATTGGCATAGTATCCAATACATTGTACCATAATTTTGGTGGGGAAACCCTGGTAAAATGACTGGGGAACTCAGGTAGATTTTACCTGCTTACCACCTTTAACAAAAACACTGATCATGTCACTTAATTGAAAAACTATAGTTTGTCTGGTTTGGTAGTAACATGAGAAATGTCTTTATTTCCTATATTGTCAGCAGTCAATGAATACAAAAATGGTCTCAATCTTTGACTGATTTTACGCCCCATATGATATTATTTATTTCTTATGGCGGTGTTCCCTTGGTAAATGTTCAGCATGTATCTCTCAAAGCTCCATCTCGCTAATTAACTATAATTATCAATTAGTGTCAAAATTGTTACACTCTAGCAATTTGACTTCGTACCATTTAATTTTCAATATTTCTAGATCTTTGTGAATGATGTCATTCTTTTTGTTGCAGGTAGCTGATAGATTGTTTTCATCATTTGGTCAGGACATTTTAGACGCTTTATTCTGGACAGCCACAGAACCAAGGAACAGGAAAAGGGAACATTTCGGTATAGTTCCACATCTACTACTGGCAGTTGTCTATGTCTGTATCCTTTTAAATATGTCATGTGATCAAAATACAGAAATGTGTTGTTCAAAAATGGCAAATCAACACATAAATTGTTACGTAGAAACATTTACTAGATGACAGTGGCAATGATGACAGTATTATAATGATGATGATGATGATGATGATGATGATGACGATGATGATGATGATGATGACTATGACTATGATATTACTGATGGTGATGATGATACTGATGATGATGACAATGATGTGATGGTGTTGATGGTGGTTGTTGTGGTGGTGGTGGTGGTGGTGGTGCTGCTGGTGCTAGTGGTGGTGATGGTGGTGATAATACTGATGATGATAATACTGATGATGATGATGATGACGATGACGACGACGACGACGACGACGACGACGACGACGACGACGACGACGACGACGACAGCGACGACGATGACAGCGGTGGCAGTGACAGTGAGGTGGTGCTAGTGGTGGTGGTGGTGGTGGTGGTGGTGGTGGTGGAAAGATAAAGGATGTTTGTTATAGTATTGATTTGCTACAAATAGATGTTATTTTCCTTGACAACACTTGTATCAGTTTGCCACACTATTCTGATTCTATTCCAGGCTACTACTCTCAACGTTGCATTTAATTCTCACAATAAAGCTTTATTAACCATTATGATGTCAAACAATGTAAGTAGAATTATTTACTCCACTATCACAACATCAATGGATTTACAAAATAACTTTAGAAAATTTCCTAATATTATGTTTGTTGTCCCTTGTGAGACTACTGTTCAATCTCTGAAACCCCAATGTTTGAATCCTACAGTCAGTTCATTGGTAATTATTCTTTCAGTACACTCATAGGGATAAGATAGGATCATTCTTTAGTTTGTTTTACTACAGCTCTGCCAGAAAATGTTTGTCACACCCAAATTTGAATCCTACTACAATATAGGCATGTAAAACCTTCATCCATACAACGGAAACAATCTTTCTTTCTTTTTTATTAATATTATTATTATGATTTACAAATAGTGACAAAACTCTTAGATTATAAGTATTTTCTGGCTGAATGAAGAAAAATATTTGGGAATAATATAATTATTCCTCCTCAAGTTTAATTTATGAAAAAAATGAGAAAAAATAAGTGACTCGTAGTGACAAGGCCCCTTAGGTCACTTGTATTTATCTTAGCTAAACAATGAACAATATTGGGGAATAATAGATAAGTATATTATCATAATTGTTCTTTTTATTTATTTATTTATTTATTTTATTTATTTTATTTATTTATTCACCACACATAAAGGATACGCTTACTTCACAAGAAAGAAAGAAATTCACACAGATACACAAAAAAAGAGAAAGAAAAAATGAGAGAAAAGACCTTGGTGGGTTTGAAAACTGTGTGACTGGGGTCTGGCAAAATAGCAAAAACAATGTCAATTTTACATGTAAACAAGCTATTCACTTAATGTTATCCAAATGTGTTTATGACATCTTTGTAGGCATACCTAATCTATAGTCCCTACACAACAGGTTTTATTTAGGGTCTATGATAGAATTGATGTTAAAGTTTGTAACTATTCATCGCTGTATTATTTTTCAATGTTTTAATGATTTTTTTTTGATTTTTCCCAGTTTGTTGAATTAAAAGGAAGTGTGTTTAAAAAGTTTGGTAAAAACAACCTTTATCAGATGTCCTGTAGTGGTAAGTATCCACAGTCATAGTTTCATATCTCTGCTAAAATTGGTGATAAAACCACAAAGAGAAAACACAGTGTGTGTAATTTCATCCCGATGACTTTGACTACATTGAAAAACACATCCCAGGATTTCCTGTAGTACAGACTAATTATACAACATTTGACATCTACCAGCATTACCAGTATGACCTTGATGCCACTTGCCATGTGTACAGCTGTAACTTCATTTGTATCTCTGGAGTCATTGACCCCAACAAATTACTATCTACCCAATATTTTCTCAACTTTCACCCCAAATAAGAAACTTTCTGTAGATCAGATGTAATAAAATGGGTTACTGTATCTGAACAAAGCAAGTAGGACTTCATGAGACTGTCATCACTGTCAATTTGATGTAGAGAAAAATGTCATCACAAATTTAGAGTTAACATCTGTAAGATCGTTTCAGTTTTTTTACTATTTCAGAATTGCAAAAATGTACGACAACCCTATAATATATCCTTGATAAAGTTCCACAATGTGAGATCAAACTGTTTGGTAAACATAGTATACACTTCAAGAAATTTAAATCTCTAACTTTTGCTCTTTAAGAAAACTCAATCTTATTCTCAGTTAAAATCATAGACATTAGAAAAGAGATTCTTTGTCTCTAACATCTATCTTTAAATCAAGAGAGAGAGAGAGAGACAGACAGACAGACAGACAGACAGACAGACAGACAGACAGAGACAGACAGACAGACAGTGAGAGAGAGAGAGAGAGAGAGAGAAAATCAGTGGTCATCTGACAAATTTTTAAATAGTCGTCACAATGATATAAAAATTAATTCATTGTAGAATCCAAAATGGCTGCCAAATACTCTAATACAGGATGGTTGATATCCTTGAAAACAAGATGGTGACCCCAATGTCTTTTAGTATTCCAGAAGGACCAGGAATAAGCTTTCATATGGCAAAGTTTGGAGAGATTGTAAAACCTTTGATGTTTTAGGGAATAGGTCCCTGATCGGCATTCTGTGATAACATGTTACTTAATATTGTTTTATATATTTTGTGTAGATGTGAGGGAACGGTACCACTACTGCATACTTCTGTCAATTGTTATATTGAGAAATATGACAGAATTTAATTGGGATTTGGGTAAGTATTCTAATTTATTCTGTTCAATCATTAACAGTAAACCACTAAAGATAAAATTACAGAATCCAAAGAGTGTAGAAACACTGAGATTGTTAAAAATGAGAGTTCATTTCTCTCACACTGGTCTACCATCGCTTCATAAAACTTAGCAGACATACATATTTATTAGATGCACACTGAATATTCATGACTCCTAAGTACATATTACCTATTAGATAAATGGTTGTGAATGCATCTAATAGTGTAAAATTTATGTGACGTGAAATCATGAAATGACCGTCCAGAACCCAAAGTTATGAAACTACATCTATTTCCTGGAGTGGCCATTGAAGGTATACATTGACATTAACATCATTTCTTTTATTGAAAGTTTTGTGTAAGTTAGTATATAACCCAAGTGAAATCCACTTAAAACTCAGGTTATGCCTTTTTAATTGTTGCCTGTAGACATTGTGTAGTCATGTTTCTTTTTTAAACCATCAGATCACCTATGGGAACTAATACCTGACGTTCTTACTGTGCTAATTGCTGAGGTCTGTGTGGATTGGGTGAAACATGCATTTATCACTAAATTTAATGAAATTCCAGCTGATGTGAGTATAACTCTAATTTTGTACCAAAAGTGTTATCTTGTCTTCTTTTAAACTGACAATGTAGCCATGCCAGTTCATATTTGCTTCCCTCATTACAAGTAATTCAATGTTAATAATTCACAACTTTTTATTTTTCATATTTGTTCTCAATACAAGGTTTATCAAGAGTATCGTACAAGTCTTGCACAAGATATGGTTGGCAGCAGACAAAAAAATGTGAGTTACCTTGACTTTTATCATACCAGTAGTCAGTTACCATAGTGATAGTCATTGTTACCATAGCAATAGTCAGTTACCATAGTGATAGTCATTGTTACCATAGCAATAGTCAGTTACCATAGTGATAGACACTCACCATAGTAATAGTCACTGTCACCATAGTGATAGATATTGTTACCATAGCAATAGTCACTATTACCATAGCATTATTTACTGTCTCAATAGCAATAGTCAGTTACCATAGTAGTGCTCAATGTTACCATTGCCATAGTAACCGTTACCTCAGCAGTAGTCATGCTGTATGAACAAGATAATACCAAGGACTGTAGTTTTATTTTATTTATGACATAAAACATCTTCAATAAACACATTTGACCTGGCCAGTTCATCAACCTCAATGTATCAAGTGAATTGAGGGAAAGTAATTAAGAAAAATTGTCACTTTGTCACAATTATGCAATGTATTGAGTGTTTGGTGAATACATTTGAACATTTGATCAACTTTGTGTACCGGTATATCTTACAGTTGTTGTATTACAAGTACTAGTATGTAAATCTGTACTCCACAACAAGTTTGTTCTACATATTTGTTCATTTAGTCATTTTTGTTACTTTATCACAAAATCTGAATTTACTATTGATATGATGCTCATGAAATACGATACATTGTAAACAGTCGACTGTCAAGTCTAGTTTAATTGTATACATGTTTTATTTCAAGATGTAACTATCAGAAAACATTTATACGTGTCTGCATTCTGTTTTGTCTTCAGGCATTTTCTGATCACTCAGATCTTGTATCAAGACGTATGGGTTTTGTACCACTGCCACTAGGTTGTCTGGTAAGTAAATATGTCATTTACCACTATCAATAGACATATGGTATGTGTTAAAGTGCGCCCTCTGGTGATTTGTTTTGACAATTTGTTTATACAGTGTTATACATACCAGTATTTGACCTTTCAACTTTTACAAAGAATTATCAGTAAGTTCTATTACCCTGTCATTTTATTTCATGGTTGTATTTCAACACAGGATTTATCAGAAAGTCTATAAACTTTTCTTTTTACCGGTGTCCATCTCTTTTATGTACCCTTGTTTTAGGCATAATATACAATATTTTGTACCCATTCACCAATCAACAATTTTCAAGTTATCACATTTGCGTTATTAATACTGTTTTTCTTGCTTGAATAGCTGATGTGAGATATAACATTATTTTTAAGATCAGCAGTATTCTAGTTGTTTTCATTGCTTGTTTAAATTATGACTAATATGTCTTGTTTTTTTTAGTTCATGTCATTGACAGTATACTTTCACTTTCCATTTGTTATGTTTCAGTTATTCCGTACAGTTTGGCAGTCTGTGAAACTACCACAGAACAAAATGGGTGTGGTCATTGTTATATTAATCTATCTGTGGTAAGTTGTGTGGGATTTCTGTATTCAGTCTATGAATACTAGATACAGTAAAGAAATTGTATGTGCAATGCAAATGTGAGCAATAGCCAGGCCAGGCAAACTAACGATAGCCATTCCAGGCAAATTAATGATGGCCATGCCAGGCTAGGCAAACTAGCAATAACCGTGCCAAGCAAACTAACGATAGCCAGGCCAGGCAAACTAACGATAGCCATTCCAGGCAAATTAATGATGGCCATGCCAGGCTAGGCAAACTAGCAATAACCGTGCCAAGCAAACTAACGATAGCCGTGCCAGGCAAACTAAGGATAGCTGTGCCAGACAATCTAACAATAGTCATGCCAGGCAAACTAACAAGAAAGCCTAGGTAGCTAATCAAGTGGTTCACTGCAGCTCAGTGGCGTAATTAAAAACAGAACACACAGATGAAACGGATAAAATTGAATGCTAAACGATTATTGCACTATTCATAGAATTGTTTTTCACGTTTCCTCAAACTATGAATGAATATGTATTTGTTATATTTAGTCAGTATTTTTATTCTCATGTCCATACCCAATTGATTTAAAATCCCCATATTGGAGTGTCTTGCAGTGCTAGAAGGGGTTCTTATCAAAGCCTTAATGCTCCACTAATAAGAATGTAACTAAAATGTGAAAATGTGGAATTCAAATATTAGGCTCTGAAACCTTGCATAAAGATGTGACTGCATCAATTTGATAGTTTGATGTATAATTTGATTTTTGTGACTGCAAACTTTCTGTGTATGTTGGATATTTTTGTTAAATTTTCACCTTTTTTTTTACAGTTTGTCTTCCGCGAAAGTGTTGACCAGTATTATACTCTTTGGCAAGTCATGTAAATATGTTCAAGAAATCAAGAAAAAGGCACCACCAGAAACAAAACGAAAACCAGAGCATGGTCGAAGTAAAAGTTTCAGCGGACTGTCAACCCAAACAGCGACTCAAGTGAAAAAAGTGGAATCTATGTCATTATATTCTAAAGACACTCTAGAATCAAATAGTTCTATAAGTCTACAGAGTCTTGGCAAAGATGAAAGTGCTACAAATCTGCCAAGTTTGACAGCAGAAAAACAAAAATCTGAACTTGATGAGAAAAACAATCCTAAAAAGTCCTTGTCAGATATTGATAGGTATACTTTGTGTAGCAGTCACATTGTGTAGACTGTTTAGTAGTCTACAACTTATTTCTCACCCACCTACATTTCTATATTCAGCTCTATTTATCTGTCATATTTTTATCCCAAACATTTCCATAAACTTTGGACCAAAATGGACAAAGCATTTTGTACTAGACAAGTTTATTGAGTAACGTCCACAACTGTCTGAACATCAAAGGTGCAGTGACAATAGTTGATGGATTTGACAGTAGTGGTATTTGTGTCATTGGTTGCCATGGATACAGAGTATCATAAAATAATTGTTCATCTGGAATAGCTGAACTGGTATACTCAAAGATTCCTGACTATAAGTGTTTCATATTGTTGTAATGACATATGAATCTTTCAACAATCTATTCCTCACCAGATAGTTTGTAAATGAATCTTGATAAATACTTGTAGTGAATTGTCATTTTTCGAAGGGAAAAAACCCACTGCCATTGTCGAGTATACACTCTACACCCTCTTTGACTATCTTTGCATAAGTCTAAACCCAGACAGTCCCATATCTCCAAAATGGTGCGTTCCAGTGCAAAATTAGAGAACAATGGAATGTTCCAAAGTGAAAACATGGTGGGTGTGAGTAGGCACTAAAAGGCTACACTTCATTTCTAAATGTTCATGAACATTATCCATGAATAGGCCAATAACTTATTTGACATTCCTTTCCTTTCCAGTATCTTGTAAACTTCCATTTTATACTGAAGAATGACATGAAAATCTATAAAAAAAATATTTGTATTGAATTTTTAAAAGAGCTTTATTATTGTTATTTATGTAATGGTGCTCTTGTGATATTTGAAGTTTAAACAGAGTGTTAATATAGTGTACAGTACTGAAGTGTGATTTATCTTGGTAGCTAATTCTTATTGTTTATATTTAAACTATCTTGTAACCTGTTACAATCTGGTTATCAGAAGAAAATGAAAGATTTTATAGTTTTTGCCACTGGTGGCGCTGTTGAGCAGCAGAGTTTCAGAAGCAGGTCACAGAACATATTTGGGAACTAGATTTTAACTGCATAAACCAATGGACTTCAAGACAAGGAAAAAAGTTCTTGATTTTTTTGTTTCCAATAATGAAATTCATAGGAATGTGTGAAGTTCAATTGCGTGTATTTTGTTGACTGCTTACTGTGTTATGCACATGCTATGCCATTTAACTGATAATATGATGAACATTAAAGCTTCCAACAGCACTCCTAGTGGTAGGACTATAAATTGTTTCATTTTCTCTGAAACAGCATTATGGTGTATTGTTAACGTAATTATGGCATTTAGCCATGGAACAAGGTCATTACTTGTACAGCAGTCAAAATCTATATTTTCAGTGTTCTATGTCTCTATGTAAGTTCATTGTCTTTCTTTATCTCTGGTACTATTAGTAATACTATATGTAATGTTAGTTTTTATATTGCATTATCTCATGCTGTGCTCAAAGTGCTTTACAATTATTACCCCTTGCATTGCATGCATTGACTTGTAATGGTGCAATGAACCTTTATACTTCCTCAACTGCCCTGGGGAGCATATAGTCAATTGCAGCCTTTATAAGACCATGGGATTAAAGCATTCACATGGCAACCTCTATCCTACCAGGTCCCCAATTATACAGCTGGGTGGACTGAGGCACAGTCGTGGTTCAAATCTTGCCTAAGGACTTTAGCCATTCAAATGGCAGCGATGGGGCTCAAACCTGCAACCTGCAACCTGCAGATTCCAAGCTGACCATTCTAACCATTGACCATCATGACTCCCTCTCATACTATTTCAAATATTGTTATAAATTGTACTTGTCACAAAATAGCATTTTGACACTACTATGTAACTCCACATCTACAAGTTTTCATGCAATCAAAATATACTTGCTAATCACCATGTGAACAGCTTTCTCATCAACTAGAGAACACACACAGAACATTATTTTAATGCCATCATATAATTCTAGTTCACCTAGTGAATGAGTCAGTTGATAGATCGGTTCAGAAGGATATACAAAAGTGAACTACGTGGATTTCTGCCAACTTGTAATGTTTTTTATTCATTTCATTAAAGAGTATACAAGTTTATATTTGTATTCAATGTGTGTAGAACTTTTGCCATCTCAACTCATTTTCCATTCCAAGAAATGATTATTTAGAATACAGAATGTGCAAATCAAAATATTATAAATTTGACAGTGGCATTTCAGAAACAAGAGATTTCTGTATGAATTGCGACTTTATTTCTAACCATTCATACTACAGATGTAATGATAATGTAATGATAATGTGATGATAATATAATGATAATGTAATGATAATGTGATGATAATGTAACGTAAAGTTAGCAGCTTAATTATTGTGATTTAGCTAGAAACATTTGTTTATTTAAAGTGACACTAGCTGAGTTTACAACTGTTTTATTTGGTAGTTTCCAAAACAATCCATACATAAATATGTTGACACATGCCTTGAATGGCATTGAGAATCACCTTATGATATTAGGCCCCCCCAAAAAAGAATTGTTTCTGGTCATGTCAGTATGACAATGGGATTTTTTTTTTTAATTCTCATTAACAAACTTGTCACTCAGTCTACTATTTATGACAGTTACTGTTCTTTTTATTTAATACTTTAGAGCAAGTGTGTATGTGGGGCAGATGTCATTTGCTTGTTCATGATGGGCTCTGCAGTTGTCTTCACTGAAGTCAGGGGGGGGGGGGTATTTTGTGTTTCCCCACGGATCTGCAGACTGCATGAGCTGGACAATCACACACAAAAAGACCAACATGGAGTATTGAAGTGATGCGCAAGCTGACCAGAAACAATTCTTCTTCTCTTTTTTGGCCTCACTTACACAGTGTAACAATATTTAGAAATATGCATAATGAACTATTTATGCCTAGCCTGTCTACACTGCTTGGTCTATGATTCCACTGCACTGATAATGTATAAGTGTAGTGGAGTCACAGATAGGGCAAGTAGTTGGGCTAATATATACCTGAACACTCAATTTTGAGTTCTACCACTAGTAAGAGATTTGGTGTGTAGAATAGTACAGTACAGCTATTAACTTTTTATATGCAGCAAAGAATAAGCCCTCCCAGTAAAACAAATATGTAAATTCATCTGATACCTTATACAAATTATGTATGTTGTATTCATGAAATATTGTTTTGGTGCTCAAAGAGTAAAACATCACTGTAATCATTCTATATGCATTGTTATTGTATCTGTATGTGATTAGTCTGGTTTTCTCTTACAACTCCAACCATACAACCCCACATAACAACTCGTACCATATAACAACCCACTCCCCCACCACACCCCACAGCATAACAACCCGTACCCCACATAACCCATACCATACAACCCTCACATAACAACTCATACCATACCATACAATCCCCACATAACCAAAAAAGATTAAGAAACTGTAAATGATAGACCAATCACAAATGTCCTTACGAGCCCCTTCACAGATGCAGATGCTATAATATCATGAATATAATTATAACGTAGATTTGTAACAGACGTTGGGGGCGCTTCTTACCACCATATATGACGATTATAATGCTGGAGAAGCTTGGTGGAGAGAATGGTAACGTCTGCAGAGAAGAGTGTTGGTAGACAGATGTTGGTATTCGTGTAGGGTCTATGATTTTATTAAAATTGAAACATGATATTTACTTATTTATTTATTATTCATAAATCGTTTGCCAAATATGACGCCGCTAACGACCGATATGGGTGAGAAGCACTACTGCGAAGAAGAAACATGACTGAAATAGGGTGTATGAAGAGCGTAAACGTACCCAGATGTCTGTATAGGCCTATATCTACGATCGATTTCTGCCAGCTTCGTTTCTTCTCCCTAAATTCTTTCAGCTTTAACCACACATGTAATTGATTGTGACCAATGTGTTGGCGACTTTTCTAACGTAGAAACGATTTCAAAGTATCCAATTAGTTCAAATATGTTATCCCAAATAATCCTGATATCGTGGCTTCACTTTCAGATGCGATATGGTCTTGTACCATTACTAGTAAATGCATGGATGCAGGGGGTCTCTGCAGCGACGGTCAGTGTCTGGATGAACGGAGCCAAGAATCGAATAACTACACAGTAGGGAATGTCTGCATTATCAACACTTCTTTAGACTTCAAAACAAGGATTCATTTCATTTTTAACCCATACCTTATATACACCAAATGTTTTTAAGTTTTCAAATACATTGCCCCTTGGCAGAAGAAACAAAGATCCACAAACACGTTTTCTTGGTTGTCAGTGATGATATAAATCACAGTCAAGACGATGCAGTGAATGTCACCGCTGGTGTTATGTTCTTTGATCGCCTACGGTACTTTGTAATCATCAAATGTAATTTTTCATTTGCTTCTGAAAAAACTATAATCCTTATACATGTATGGAAATCCAGACCTAACTCTTTAGTACAATATCTAGCTGAGATTGGTCGAGAATAAATCAACTTACCAAAGTTGAGTTGTATACTTTTTTACCGCTAGAATGTGTCTAAATTTGTATATAGCACTGTGATGTGATGATCGTGATCATTATCGATGTGATACTTGGTAACTGCCGTCAGTCGTCTTGACGTCGTAGTCCTGGTGTCGCTGCTACGTGTTTAATTGACACAGTGCCTCTATGATATCGTACACTTTATCAGTTAGGGTCATCAGTGGGAGATAGAGTTTAGCCCAATTAACGCAGTCATCATAACGTATATTTAGTTACTCCCATCTACTTACAGTTTTCACATCTTGTCAAACTAGTCAACTAGAAGTGACGGCATATCATGAGATAGTTAAGACATGACAAAAAACAACGAATGAGATGCCGTAGGTTGTTTCTTTTCATTGATCCAGGAGATAAAGAAAGACGAGAGAGAGGGGAGGGAGAGTGATGGAGGAGAAAATAGAGATTGATGGACACAGACAGACAGACAGACAGACAGACAGACAGACAGACAGACAGACAGACAGACAGGCAGGCAGGCAGGCAGGCAGGCAGGCAGGCAGGCAGGCAGACAGACAGACAGACAGACAGACAGACAGACAGACAGACAGACAGACAGACAGACAGACAAAAACTACGAGGTATAAGCTTATATAAAAAATTTAAATCTAAGTTACTTGATTTTGTAACGTTGGGTAGACTGTACACCTTCAGTCGGTGTATTATCATCCAACCTGTCTTACATAGCGTTCACAAAACATCTCCCTTTTAAAAAAATAGATGTGGGCTTTGCAAGGAGAGATCTCACATTGGGCTGTAAGCTATACTTGGAGATACATAGCCAGCAGGGCTTTCCCCTTCAGTTTTGATTTGGTATACAAACAGCTTCGCCATGATCACTGATGGGGAGGGTGTGGGAGGGGCTATCCCCCTCCAACGGTAAACACTTTTTTGAAAAAAGGACGTTTTTTTTCGTGTCCCTATTTTCTCCACAGCCTCCTTGCTATAAACTCTGCTCGTTCCCCATAGCCAGACATGACATACACGAAACTTTTCAGAGAATACTACATTAATTTTGCATGGTGATGATACACCTTGGGTCGAACTTGTGGTGTACTTTGTGAGGAACCAGTGCTTTTTTTAAAGAAGAAAGATCATCACATCATCATCATCATCATCACCATCACCATCACCATCACCATCACCATCACCATCACCATCACCATCACCATCACCATCATCATACGTTAAATGGAGAATGAAAAAAAATTGAAACATACAAAATGTGAAGTTTATATTGGTGAAGAAACAATTATGATGTGTTTGTCCAATCGCAGTAGTTAAAACCATTCGACGATAAGTGTTAAATGCATCGGGAAAGGTTAAAATATTACCTCGTCCGAAAAAGTCTGTAACCAATTTTACTATTAAAACTTATCGATGTCGATTGAATTGTCAATAACCTACCCAAGGTTGTTTACGACTTGATTTACCAGGTTGTCATAGCAAGTAGAAACAAGAGAAGGTTTTGGAGCATATTATACCCTAAAGAAACCAAATCTCCTTTAAAATGGCTTAGGTAGACCTGACGACGGGAATGGAGCGGAGAAGAGAGCGGATTCCACGGCTGACTGGCCACACTACAAACATCAACAAAGACGGCGAAAAGTTACGTTACTTTCACTCAACTCACCTGGTACAAAGTATGGATTTGTTAAACTTATCAAAGATGGAAGATTCGTCATATAAGGCTACAAGAGGTGGTAAACGAGGCCTCAGTACGTACCACTCGTTCAGATTCGATACGAGCGGAGATAACACCATGATGGAATTCGGAACTAATTTACCAAGTATACGGGTCTTCCCGGCACCAACTTGTGATAGACCAGGGAAACGGGACCTAAATGCTAAAAGAGAGCTTTTAACGTCGTCTAAACTTCAACAGTCGGATAATGCCAGCACGGTTGTTACGAGGAGAACTATGGCCGTCAACCGACTGAACACCATAACCGTAGAAGGTGTAGTGCCTGTCGAGTTGAAACATGCCGATAACCTGGATAAAGATATCAACAAGAAAACTAGAAACAAGAAAATCAAGATTGCTCCTCTCAAAGAGATGTACTTAAAAACACAAAGGGAGGAAGACACACCGGCCAATAGAACGAGACGGATTCTGAGATGGTTAAAGAATGTATCTATACGACAAAGTCCACGAGACACCGAGCCAAAAACACACAAGACTTTGGGACGGGACAGTAAAGAACTTGACGACACCCCCTATGAAAAGTTACCAACTCTAGATCTGTCACTTTAGCTAAAACTGTAACATTTCCAACGTATTGTACCCAGATATTGTTGACATACAGGGAAGATACTGTATGGAAACACAACACACCTGTGTTCCAGTGAATTTACTATTTGAGACATTGTTTGTGGAGTAACGACATTTATATGTATACTGACGCGTTGTGGCTTTAAACTATTTCTTTTGAAATGAAATGTTTATTTATTTCTTGTACATACAAACTACCTTTACGGCTTGTGTATAATAAATATGTGTGCTATATTCATGTATAGACTGTGAGTCTAGTTTGATTTTCATTCAGACCTGTTACACTGTATTTCGAAACAGGTGAAGCATATTGGAGTTATCGTTGTTCAGAGGGGATGAATAGAATAAAGTTACCGGAGATCACCGAAGCCATTCGGAGATGCCTTCGAGAAAATCACATCAACATTGAGCTCCTGCAGAGAATTTGTTTTATTGCTTCACTGTATTGCCGCTGTGTGTATTTAGCTAAACGATTTAATATTTGAGCACTGTTTATCCCCTAAATGTGGTCAATTTTGACAAGTGTATAAACGGATTGTATTATTTAGTTTACTTACAAATGAATACAGCAGTGTATTGTAAAGAAAGGGGGTAGGGTTGTTACACTTGGCTGGCTTTGTGTTTGAAGGTTTTGTTTGGACTCAATGCGGCCTGTGAAACACAATCGTGTGTGATTACTGTCCCCTATTGCTTTCGTTGTCAAAATAAGGTTGAGTTACTTTTCTATTGATCGCTTTGTGATTTAACTCGCTATCTATTGTACCCAGTCTACGCCAGTGTCCAAATCAAACGGTTACCTTAGATTCTTATCATACCGTACGGTAAAAGTAGTCAGCGTAACGCCTCCTGTCTTGGTGTTAGTTTCCTACACTTTCCCAGTTATCATGAATACAAATCCTCCTCTTTTGTCTAATCTTGATCCGACTCACTAATCACAGGCCAAACCGTGAAACAAACTCTCATTTATGTAATCCCACTCTCTGCGACTTTAAAAATACAATCGGAAAAAAATTCCAAAAGTGTTCGGCAATTGTTGCAAATGTTCTGGCACCCGTACAATCCCCAACTTCTATTTGTAGCTGAGTTTTTGTTACCGGTGTGCTAGTGCTATATGGTTTTTATTTGTTTGTGTTACGTTTACTGTATACTAACATCACTTTCTTATAGTTTCCTGTAACGTCTATGGTATATACTTGTGAAATACCCTAACGTCTGTACAGATTGGTGACCACGCCCATACCATGCTGTGTTTATTTCACTATTTACTACCAAGCACAGAGTTGCTGATTAGCGCCCAAAAAAGGAGGAAAAAACAAACCTTCCTCTCCAAGTCGTGTATACACGTCTTCCTATTAGTGCTAATGAAATATTAAAGACATTCGACACTGTATAGTTTTTTATACAGTCATTTGGTTTTATTTCACCTTAGTCTATTTACCAAATTCGCTATTATATTAATGATGCATGTATATGAATTTATCATCGTGTTTGTGGTGGTCATAATCTACTCTTATACATTCGAATTAACCTAAAACAGCAGACGAACACTAGACACTGACAAATCATTAGAAAACATTGAACAAAGTTCGTTTCTTATCATGTATCAACAGCGTCCACGGTTTCACTCAAAAAGAAGGAAACCCTCTTGAAGTCTTTCCTTACACGGCTTTAGAAGTCACTCCTATTTTGTTTGTTCACGGAACTCTTAAAATATATAATGTAGCATGTCGGTATAAAAACATATTGCTCGGCCTATTTCAAAGGTCTTGGGTTACACACATACAGAGACGTGTAGCGAGGTTGTACAAATCACCGCAGATATTCAATACCCTATAAAATCTCTCTTGAAGTCAGCCGATTTGTTTGTGTTGTACAGGTACAACTTTTCTGTAGCTTTAATAAAATGGATACAAAAATGGCGAGTTTTGAATAATGCAGTTGACACTATAATGCTAGAAATGAAAATATTCAACGATGAAAAAAGACAAACTTTGTCAACGCAGTGGGTCTTCGTGCACTGAGCGTGAAATATCAGAAAGCTAGGGAGACTGGAAGAAGTTCATGAATGATCTCAAATTAAGATACGAACGCTGATTGGTCAAGTGTTTTACGTCACAGAAAGTTCACTCCCTTTATATATCATGTCAGAAGTCATACGGTTCAGTTACATGAATGATACACGCAATTCATACACAATGTATCAACATACCGTAGCCAGATCCCCTCCCAGCTATATGTCTAATCCAGCGTTGGATTATACAAGCGCATCTTATCCTACGGCTTCGATGTGGTTTAACACGTCAACCATAAGTGCTGCCAACCCGTTCAACACAGCGTACATGCCACCGACCTACAGCGCACCACCGCCGCCACCACCACATCACCATCAACGAGGTTACTTCCCATCACCTAGTTTCAGTGCTGCCGATTTGGGATGGCTTTCGATCCCAACTCAACAAGAACTTTTCAAACTTGTCCGACCACCGTACTCGTACTCTGCGTTGATTGCCATGGCGATACAAGGAGCCCAAGAAAAGAAAATCACCTTGAGTGGTATTTATAAGTATGTCTCGGACAATTTCCCATTCTACAAGAAGAGCAAAGCTGGTTGGCAGAACTCAATTCGTCACAATTTGTCTTTGAATGACTGTTTTAAGAAAGTACCAAGGAGTGAAGATGATCCCGGCAAAGGTAATTACTGGACTTTGGATCCCAACTGCGAGAAAATGTTTGACAACGGGAACTTCCGCAGAAAACGCAAACGTCGTGATGCTACTACATCATCGAGCAGCAGTGGAAATGCAGTCGTCAACAATGCAACCTCCGGCACAACAACGTGTTCATCGATCCCCAAAAAGACTGAAAGGGAACAGATGAAAAGTTCCACTACTGGGAACATTCCTGTTTCTTCTTCCACGACGCTGGTGAGTGGAAACTTCACACTACCTAACACAACCACAACTAATCCCAGTGATTTTAGCGTGAACAGTTTACTTCATAACCCACATCACGGCACAGAACTATGAAGGACGTCAAACTTGATAAACAGTCCAAAATACCGTGATGTATCTTTTTCACAACTATACACCTGATGAAGCAAAACAGCATTTTTCACAGACAATAATTATGTTCCTAATTTATTCTTCTATTTCACTTCTTAAAGCTTTTTTTTTTTAAATATAAAAATGTTTTTTTTAAGACACATATTAACTAGAAATTTTACAATTCTTTTTTAAGACACATAATGAGAAATCGTACAATTTTAAGCACAGTACGCCGCCGAACCCTAATGTCTTTTTAAATACACAAGGGTAGTGTAGATACTTTCTAGTTTGTCATTGAGTATTTATGTTGTTGCCAACGTTTTTTTTTTCTGATACTGAATAGTCATGACATTGTGAATGGACTTATTAGTTTACTGTGACTCAATTAACAACCTTCATTGATTTCATGTTATTGTCAATAGAATTCAATTTGTTATTTGTTAAACATTGTAATCAGATGTAGAAGACTATGTCATGTTAACAACAATATTTCCAAAAATCGTAGAATTGTTTTGTATAAATAACTTGTGAACGTGTAAAAATACAAGTGAAGAGATTGTAATATACCTTAAGCAGTATTCAATAAACGATTCAAATAATATCTCTCTAATCTGGTTTTGATTTACTTATCCCCGTCATTCCCAAGAAATATCCTCATTTCCATATAAGTCAACACAATGCGACGATTTGTAATTATGTGTACTCGTACCAATATTTGCAAAATTGACGTTTTTCTCAGGGTTATGGACTGTGAAAAATCTATATATATAGAGCGGTTCTTTACAATGTAAACAGTTTCCATGTATTTTATTTATTGTGAAGTAAACTAACTTATCTATGAGTATGTCCGTTTCTAGGGATGAAATCAACGACCCTGAAGTGGGCACCATTCCGATACTCCAACTCTAAAATTTTACATAGTGAAGTAATATCGCTAAATCACAATCAATTGCGACTTGCAACGGAACAAAAAATGCTTTTATACAGGAAAGAACATTAAACTGAGCGTGTATCTGGAGCGGATTTATAAATTGCGTGTGTATTTGTTCAGGAACGGTAAATGGGGTACTATACCGCTGTGGAATAATCCTAACACCAAATATACCAACATCTCGTAATAAAATGTCGGCGGTACTTTGAATGGCCATTTCCAGCTTCGAAACTACCAAGAAACCACACGCGGCATGGATCAGTCGGCAGATCGACACTTGTAAACTGTAATTTTATGTTTGTTGATATTAGGTATTATTGTGAGGGCACGGACAATCGTTCGTCAACACTGAGGGTTGGTTATGACGGTACCATCGTCTACGGTAACTTGTTTTCATCTTGACGGTGGCAATGATCGCATTCTCTCAGAACAAGTGTAGAAAACATTTTTCCAGCTCACGATAATATTAATGATATTCGGGTTTGTCTTGGACATATACACGTAGATAATAAAGTATTAAGTTAAAATAGAACTTTCTGAAAACTCAAAACCTGTTTTTTAAACTATATGTATAACAACAAAACATAGTCTAGAAACAATTTGGAAAACTCATCGCCAGTATTTGTAAGCGCTTCACACATATTGTTCACCTAAACATTTGTTCATGACAAGAAAATTTATAATGTGACGTCACAGTATGTACCTAGAGACTCGTAAGGAGCTCTTCCTCGTCGGAAAAGCTGACAACTAAATAACGGTCTTTGGCCACCGGCTTTTCATCATATATACTATAGTATATCGCACTCTGATATTTTTTGTATGTGTGTTTATGGAAGAGTTGTCCTGTTTTGCGTTTTCGTTATGAATGAGCTATGTTAGTGGGGCATCGAAAAAAAAGGGGGAGTGTCGATAACTTTTTGTCATGGTGGGCTCCCAACTGCGTGTTTATTGTCCCATTATAGTGTTAAAAAATCAAAAGTTTGATAGATTTATTTTGCGGTACTGGATTATACATCTGGGAAATTTCATGTGGTGTATTTGATGACAAATGTACTACCACAATAACTAAAAAGAACTCAGCGGTCATCATAAAAACTAAAACAGGCCCGGAACTGTGGACCTCACACATATCAAGGTTTATACCGACAAACGCAGTAACCCCCAGTCAATGCCTTGAAGTTCCCAGTCGAGTGGTTGGCCACGCACAGGTATATACGTTAAACTTATGCTGCCCTGTCTCCCGTCTATCACCCTAAAAAATTCTCTATTTTATCGGGAAGTTCACTTTTGGTATTACAATACTAGTACTAAAGACCCTAAAAAAGTAATACTTAGTTAAATTTGGACGATATGATCATGTCTGTGGTAGTTTGTTAGAAATGAATTTGAACATAGAAATAGATGGTGGGAGAACAGAACAGGGAAAAGAGTTTTAGTTCAGTACACAAATTCCTTCGTTTTATGTAGGCAGGCAGAAACCATCTAACTGACAGTAGATCACATTTATTATATCATGGAATGGAAGTGTTATAAAGTATTGTGCTGTACCGTACATCACAACACGACAGTCTATACCTATCTATTCCCAGCATCTTGACATAATCTTAAATATTGAATCTTTAATTGTGCCTCATCTAATTGAAATATGGGCCAAGAAACGTAGATGGATACTAGTCTTGCCCCTTCCGAAAAAGACGAAATGGTACGGACTTATACAGACTGAAATATGAAGAGAGACACATCTACACATGTAAAATATGCTTTGTTTCCCTGGACACCTCGTTGCCTCGTTTCCGACCCTTTGAGTCCGATGCGCGGTTATTTTCTGGCATGTATATGAAAATCAGCATGAAAAATGTCAAATGTATATTTATTTGGTTACCTACCCGTGTTAAATTAGACTCGAAACCAGTCGTCTCGTTGCATCGTCGCAAACGACAGCCTCTTTTACGGCACCGTCCAAAACGCGCCGTCAATCTCGTTATTTCGCAGTGTCGCGGTAGAAATATCAGCTCTGGTTTGCGAGAATGTCTCATTGTGGAAATTTGTATTTCTTACTATTCTTTCCCGCCAGATACATGTCAGTTTGAAGAACGTGCTACTAATGACGACACGGCAATTGTCAAATACTCACGGCAATCGAAGTATCGAAGTATCCCGTCAAAACGAACGATCTAAAAGTTTCAACATTTACAACCTTAGATTTACTTATCCAATTAAAGTGTACGATAACATCTTTTGTTTGTGTTTTATCTTAACTGGAGACGTGGTAGTTGTGACCTCTAGGCATTACCTTTTTGTAAAAGTGAATTTAATAATTCCAGTGCTCGCACAAATAAGTTTGTTGTAGGGGATAAGTTCAAGTAATTAAACTTAGAAATTTATTTGTTTTCTTTCCATTCCTACTTTTGAAATCAAATTGTTAAGATTAGCTTTGAGCATATTTTTCTTTGGTCCGACTTATTTTATCATAAGCTTAATGGACACGACACTGATATTTTCAAGATACACAAACAAACAAATACAATATTGGTTTTAAGCTATTTTATATCAACAGAGACTTTTTTCTCAATTTCCAATCATAACTTAAAATAAACAATATTTGCATGGTTCATCTTAGAATTTAATTTATCTTCATAAGTACCAGTTCGTAGATAATTGCCGAGCTTAGTATTCAATGCAACACTATAGTATGACGAGTTTTGCATCATAGCTGTACAGCTACTACTGGTATCTTCGTCAACTACGCAGGCCTCTGAAGGGCAAAAGTAGAATCGCTAAGTTTTCGTGACAACGGTAAAGTTTTCCGACTCGCGGGAATTGTTGTCAATTTTGAGTTTGGACAAGCAAAATTAAAGATTGGAGGATTATTGATTAAGTTATTTCAGAAAGTTAACACGTTCTTACCTTGTATGTTTAATTATAAAGTTGCATCTGTACAAAAAATATATTCGATGTTATTTTGGCTGACTAGGCGCTCGTCTTGGATAGCTAACCAAAATGACAGCCATAGTGACAACAGTACAAGCTTAGACAGGTAACACCGTGCATGTATTTGAAAATTAAGTATCTAATTTACGGATGCCGAACTGTCAAGTTCAATGCTATACTCTCGAACTTGGAAAATTGAAACATTGACCATAGACACGGTTCCAGGCAACAGTTCAATGACGATTTGGGATTTATAATTGTGTACTATTTCTAGATTACCAGGAACAAGACTCTTTGAACTGTACTAACAGTGACATTTTACTTTGAATAAATCATACTACGTATGTATTAGCAATAAAATACACTATTTTAGTACATACTCCTTCATTTTTACTTTGTTCGTCCATTTATCGAAAACAAACTAGCTCTGTGCAATGACAGCCATTATAAACGCTCAATCATTTAATGTATATATTGTAATATTTGAATTTCTACACATAGTTCGAACATATATCAACACTTACTGTAAGAAAGGTATTTTTCACCATGGTCATTTTTCTCAGCAGCTGTATTATATTAAAACGTTTTTATATTTCAGTTAAACTGTATGTAGTCTAGATAATCGTTCTGTGCTGACAGACTTGGCGTTAAAGCCTATCAACGACAACACGGAATTATTAACTTGGGGGTCCGTGCTCTCCGCTATGTCTTTCATGGAAATACCCAAAGTGTTTTGAAATGGACATTATTGACATTATTCCAGGCTAATGATTGGTGGATTTTAAACAAGTGATAATGTAACAATAAGATCTGCTGGGCGAAATTTTACTCTCAATAAAATCATGAATGTACTCTGCACTCACTTCTTCTTGTACGTCTCTTGTTTTAGGTGCTATTCATACAAAAAACATGTTTATTGATTTACTTATTTTGCTTGAAGTTTGCTGTATGATCGTGTCTATTTGTTTATGTTTTTGTTGGTTTCTCTGTCACTGGTCTATTTGTTTATTTAATTATTTAATTTATTTTGAGGTTTATGTATCCGTTCGTTCATCTGTTCATTCACCCACGATTAGACAATGCTGTCAAAATGAAGCATAGTGTGCGAATCATTGATTTGAAACCACGTTGTAAGATCTCTGTTATAGACATTATGATACATATATATATATATATATATATATATATATATATATATATATATATATATATATATATATATATATATATATATATATATGGCACAATTTCACGAGTGTCGGGACTTGAGCTTTCTGAGGGTTAATCCTGAAACGCCGGCTATTTTCGATATTTTTGGGACCGAGCACAGGTTTTCATTGTGTGAAATACTTTATATTGAAAGGTACAGTTCACGCACATTATTACGTCACTGCCATACAGCAATCAGTGTTTCTTTTCCCATCGTCGTAAAATCACCTGGTTTCATTACGGCATCGTTAGAATACTCTGGCTTGCAAGAATATTCGAATTCCTTCCTTTTTTTCTTGCCTGTCATGTGACTGGACATATGTATTCTAACCGACAGTGAAAACACTCAAGCTTTCAAAACACGGATAAATATGTTTGTATTTTGTTAAGATACAGTTTTCAATATGAAGACATTGACATGAATTGATATGATCACCATGTCGTATTTGATGAATTACAGATAATATGTACGACTGATATACTCAAAACATATTAAAAGTGTTATGATGATGTTTTCAGAAAATACTCACACGATTTAAACAAGCTTCTCCATCCTGTGTGGTTTTCATTTATGACTAGACTTTATAAATTATAAACAGACCAACTTCCTGGAGATGGTGAATCAGAAATCATTAAACTTGAGAGAGCTGACTAATCGCAACTAATGTGTTGTTTGGTTTGAATAAAACATTACAAAAAAAGTAGCTGAACTTTTTGAGGCAGAAAGTACGTTCGCTACGTCTGTTTATGTTTTCACTTCGATTGCATGGTTTAATTGTGCGATAAAGTCAATGTGAAAGTCGTACTGATCTCGTTCTCCTTTCCTGTCCAATTTTCTATAATAATTCATTTATTTCTACATGAAGTAGTCTTATGAATACCTACTTGATTATCCCGTCTATTTTCTCGGTGTTGTCTCCTATTGCCTGCCAGGCCCATGACAATACAGTAACATATTACTGTAGGATTACTTCACTCACATCAATAAGTTCTGTAGTTAAGTCTTTGTAGACATGAAACCCTGTGATTTCTCGAGCCAGTCTAATACTGATCTTTAAGTTTGTGGCAGTCTTCATTTAATATATTTTAAAGGTTAATTTCTTGCCAACTAAAACTCACTAACTAAACTCTGGAAGAACACGGAATGGTATTTCATGTTCTAACAAGGGTACTGTCAAGTCTTTCTTACATATAGTTTATCCCCTCGGCGATCTTGCAGTGTGCAAACATTGCTGAACTTTGTCAGACAGTTCATGTATGCTATGACTCAAACGAATGTTTATCTGGAAACAGGGCCTTCCAATAGATATTGTCAATGATCATTCGTGCGACCAGGTATTTAAAAAGATCTCTTAAACAATAACAACAGCTTTAGGGTCGACAGGGACAGTTACCACTTGCTCGAGAAAATACAGAACAATTTGCCAGAGGCGAGTTTTATTCATAGGGTAACTGTGAAAACTACTGGGTAGGCAACACTTGGTGGTCTCGTCAACAAAGATTAGTTTGCATTGCAAAAGAAAAACTGCCAAATCAAAACAACCGTGACCGTTGAAGACTTTGTAAAACACAGTTATGGATATATTTTGTAATAAGAAAAAGAAAAGTGCAATAGTCTGTTGGGACAGTTTCAAAGTGCTCTTTTTTTTACTCGGGGAACGTGGGTTGTAACTTGAAGATCCAAGAAAAGAAAAAAGGACAGTCGTTCACATTTTTGTCAAATTCATTATTGAGCAGATTAAATTTATGTCTTATTGCGATCTAAAATCATATTATTTGAATTGTAAAGTCGTTTTTATTTTTAGATACACAAATTTGTCGAAATAAATTCTCTGAATTCTTTTATACTGAAATAATGTAATAACTTCACAGCGCTTTTCTTACATGTAGAAATGGAGAAGTGAATCTCGTAAAAACAACAAAGTTTACGAGAATGGAGAGCTTTGAATAATTCATTTTTGAATATGATTGAAAACCAGCATCTGTAACCATGGTAACCATGATAACGAGTTCATTTACCGTCTCTTTAGAAAAAAATTCAAAAAGAAGAAAATTACTTGAAAACATTCTTATATGTGAAAATGAACTCTGCTTTTTGTACGTCAGGCATTATATGTTGAGTACTCAATTACAAATGTGCTTGTGTGTATTTTCAGCTTTGTTTTATTTTTTCTTCGTTCTCTAGGTTTCAAGTTATGATTTTTCTCTCTGTGTTAAAATTCGTTGAACGAGGCTGTACGCCATAGCTTTGTTTTGGTTAATCACATAAGCTGTGTACTTGTGAATGGAGCGGAACGCTTGTGACTTCACTTTTTACACATACCTGAATACAACAACTGGATATCGAATATGGCGCTGAATTGTAATCACAGCGTTCTGTATACACGGCTGGCTTGCTGAATGTTTATATAAGAATCTTGAAGTAAGTGACACGGTAGTGGTACTACACAGAATAGCGTGCTATGGGCCATTGCTCGATATTACCCTCTGCGGTGATATCCAATGGCAATTAGAATACGACTCTACAATTTATGTACTGGTAACAATGAGATCGAATCACGTCCCCTGCTTACAATAAACAGTGTCTAATAAGTCTTAATTGTCGTGTTATTTCTAACTTGTCAAGTGCGCTCAGATAAGTTTCTATCTAAATATTCCCAGTGATCGTCTGTGAAACTTCTCCGTATGTCCCAGCCAAGGGGCATGCTCCGTAATAGACATAACGTGACTACTGTGCTGTCAACCAACCTATCACGCTGAAGGCAGAAAGAAACTTTCTTCTGTTGAACTGATACACTGCACTGAGTCGTGATCGTACAACTGACTTGAAGTAACTTTCTCCCCATTTACTACGTACGATAAACTACGGCTTTTTTTAGATTGTAAGACTTCTTTTGTTCCTTTCCTTCAAATGTAAGAAAATAAAAATAGGTGTAATAATCCATTTTTCCATACTGACCTAAAGACTGAATTTCAGGCACATCAAAATGATCGAAGTATGTGATTGCGATTAGCCGCTATTTACAACAAGATACAAGATACAAGAAAACTTTACTATCTCACATAAGAGAAATTATGATTGGTTGGTTGGTTGGTTGGTTGGTTGGTTGGTTGGTTGGTTGGTTGGATTGGTTGATTCTGAACTTTAAACATTTTCTCTGCTATATTGCCAGCTCATTTGTACATGACCAACAATGTCTTATACTTCCACCATGATGCAGTGACTATTCAGCTCACGTGCCGATACCTCTCACAGACAGACCTGCGATCGCTGTAGCATGGAAACCATAGTAACACTAGCAGTGACAATGAAAAGACATACTCAGTAGTGGTTTTTTTTGCTGTAAACTGTTCGGGTTACCTCGGTCCCCCTGTTTCTGAATCGTGTCAAAACATACACACACGGCAACCAAGGTGTGTGTATGTAACCCATAAATATACAATTCTAATTTATGACTGATATATTCAAAGAATGTTGACAACCTCATCAATTTGTGCATGCTTCAAATAATTTATTGACAGCTGAAATAATATTAGGACATGGGTACTGACATGGTTTAACCGAGTTTACTCACTCTATTCAATCAAAATCCAACATACTCCAGTCAAATTTTGAACGATATCGACAATATATACATGCCTATTATAACCAAATATGGACGAAGAGTGAATTGTATTTCATAGCATATTTTTCTGCTTATAAAGCAGTTGGTTGAATGACAAAATTAAATGTACATTTTAATATTATTATCATTATTATTATTATTTCAATATTTTTATTATTTTAAAATAATATTTTTATTATTACTGTCTTTTGCATGAAAAGTCACAATTTTGACATCGGGTTGCGAGCTCAACTTAAACTAAACTAAACGTCAGATACAGTTAACTAATTATTATCCTCAGTGGAGACTGTTTCTTATTATCTTGAGATATTTACACTAAGACAAGTCTTTAGGCTAACTAAACTACGTGTTTGAAATAAGACCATGGCGATCTGTTAACTGTCGACAGTCAGCTTATATTCGACATGTATGGTAAATTTCGAAATATGGCGATTTTAAAAGTATGGCAATCGGAACTTGAAGTCGAGGAGTTTTTTGAATTTTGGATTACTCGTAATCTTTCTTTTTTAAGATTCAAAACCTTTTTCTATTATGCATGGAACAAAGTACAGTCGGTGGACAGTTTTTAGCTTAGCGTGTTGATTCTTGTGATACAGCGGACTAAACTCGACACCGTCTTGATCTGGTTCCAGGTAGACTGTCGAGAGTCGTTCGTGCCTTTTTTGCTACGTTTTATCTAAAACTAAAGTCACCGCCTCGCTCCGATCTGGAGCAATACTATAACCACGTACTATACTGATTGAACAGCGAGTGCCGTGGTTCCTGCCTTCGGGACTCGCAGTTCCTATCAGTACGCATTAGCATTCAGAGCTACGGAGCGAGGCGACGACTTTGTTTTAGATGAAACATAGCAAAAAAGGCACGAACGACTGTCGACAGTCTAGTTCCAGGCTATGATATTATTTACTCTATTTAATATTACGTCACCTGAGATACCCCCCCCCCCCACCAAAAGACAAAAATAAATACCCGGTGCTAAGGGGGGGGGGGTCAAAACCAATGTTATGCATAGTGTTAAGTGTCCTAATCGTGTAGACAAATCTATGTACGAATACAAGGTATAGACCTTTCTATATGCATACTGTACGCATATATATATATATATATATATATATATATATATATATATATATATATATATATATATATATATATAACTCGGTGAGTATCAATCTGCTAAGACAGTGCTCTATACCGCAGAGTGTCTGATGATCGCAATATGCGTGAAACTCCGAGTTACACCCAAGAAAGAGTTCCAGTACTACCAAAACTATATATATATATATATATATATATATATATATATATATATATATATATATATATATATATATATATATATATATATATATATATATATATATATATATGGTGTTTGTAGCACCAAACAGTTATTGCAGAAAATCCAATGAAGAAATGTAATAAATATTCTATTGTGTTCTATATAGGCCTAACGTAAAACCATATATTATAGCAATATAGGATAATTATGTGTGTTATGCTTACATTAGTCGTCTTTTCAAAATATCTCATTGACATTTGGTATGCTTGCCTGGTAAGATATGAGTTATTATTGAAGTATTTGGTTTCCTAAAGCTTTATACAAATATTTTGTTTTGAAAAGTCATTTACATGATTGAACCATCCATCTCTGACCGGGCAGAGTAATGAACGCAATAACTGATCGCGATAGTTAAAACATAGACAGTGGAGAAGTTCTTCTCCATTGCCTATGGTTAAAACCATTCATTATCCTGGAAGCGACTTGTGTGTTTACTTGAGGTGGCGAGAGCATTTCCGATGCCTTTACAATGTCAATGCCAATACAGTGAGTTGATGAACATTCTATCCGGATCCCTAGTTTTGTACGAGTCCAGAGTAATGAGTTTTATTCATGCTATCATCCTCCAAGCGTATTTTGACAAATAGCTGAGCACATTTTGAAATAAGAGAAACTGAACTTGATTATAGCGACTGTTTTATTTGCCACAAAAAAAGTCACCTTTCGAGAGATATTCTTGAAAGGTCATTGTGATAATTTCATCCAGTTCCTGTATGTGTGACGAACTATAAAACCGGACTTTCGAAATGACATCATACTTTTTATGATGTGTCGGAAACATTGCAATGAGTGTACATTACAAACATAGTAATCTGTTGAAAGTTTCCCTTGGTTTTACTTGCATTTCCCACACTTTGTAACAACTGAAAAGAGACATGTCAACAACGATGTTGATTTTCATAATAGTGGCATGAAATACTGCGATCATAAATCCGTCAACACAATACAATATTTCCGACTGTCGTATATTAAGTGAACCTTTGTTTGCCGTACACTCCCGTACCTTTGTCCAGACGTGTCTTTTGTGTATTCTGTAAGCTTTATGAGGTCAGTCATTTTGATTGAATGATTGATTAGAATAAATAGTCTTCAAAATTATGTAATTCATGTCAAAATCAACCGCTGGGATATAAATCAACCCAGTGCTGACCGTGGCATTAGCGTCAATGTTCTCATTTTGCTGAAGAGGGCGCTGTGTCTACGAAAAAAACCCACATTTATGTTCTGTAAAGGGACTATAAGCCCCAATCTTCTAATAATACTTGCTTCAACATTTGCTTTCTCCAAGTGGTCAAAAATTAAGGTTATTATATACTCTCTTTGGCTCTCAACATATGTCATTTTAATTTGTTGTAAAATTTACGTAGTGTAGTTTCAGGAGCCCGTCATACCAAAGTCGCATAATCCGTACCGCCGAGTAGCAGTGTTAACGGAAATAACCGAAGAATTTTAATTTGTCGAATTACCAACTTTGTAAAGACTCCTGTTGAAGCTTGAACCATTGTTCGCGAAGCTATGATAGAATTTTCACAAAGCGGATATTAAAGTTTGGTAAATTAGTGCATTTTCACAACTATCGGCCAGATAGAGTCAGCAAAATCGTATCCCTACAAAAACTTATGAGTTTGATTTCTTTCATTTTCTCAATGGAGGAGAAATCAGAACGTTTATATTTACCATCGCAATATCAACTGATATTTTACTCCCAGTGTTTCAATATCAAATGATCTATTGTCACGTTACTTGGTTTCTTTGCATCAACGTAGTCTCGGTCAACGTTACCCAGCCTCACCGTTGATGGCTCACTTCATGGCAGAGCCATGCACCTGCTGGGGTAGAGTGTCTGGGTAACCGAGACTAATGTCTCAAGGGTACATTGCAAACGAATGCTATCTCGGATACTCGCAATGAAGTGAATAGTGCAGTGAGCTTGTTGTAGCGCCATCAACGCCTAATATATGAAATCTATTTTGTATTACTAGTTCTATTCCTAAAGCAAGGCAATCACCATATATGGTTAAACAGTATGAAAGCAGTGAAACGATAATTTATAGTACATCTTGCTGTCAACGAAAAATCTAGTGAAGTTACACACATTGTATTTAGTTGGCTAATGATTGAATATATTTATTGAAAAGATATTTCTCAAATTTTATTGTTGACCATTCCTGGGCATCATATATCACCTAGATTTTGAATACACAAACAGTATCATACTTAATGATAAATGACAAAATACACATTTAAAATGGTACAGAGGGCATAGACTCTCTCACAGTCCTCGAAGCTTCGCATAAATAGCTAAAACTTGGGTTGTTTTATATGTATTTACTGCATAATTGTACTTGTATATTAGTATCCCTGTACTGTGCGCCATCATCGATCACATAGGGGTAACATTTTGTTGATGTGTTAGGCATTTGGGATACTAGTATACAAGTACAATTATGCAGTAGATACATACAAAACAACCCAAGTTTTAGCTATTTATGTGAAGCTTCGAGGACTGTGAGAGAGTCTACAGAGGGCACTGATCATGTGAAAGTACTCACAGAAAAACCACCTACCTACTGTTACAAGGTTGCATACCGAATTACTGGCTCCATCGATAATATTTAAACACATGAATGAAGAACACACCATTTTCTTATACACATTATTAAACAATGGTGATATCAACTGTGAATTACGCTGACTCTACCAACTTGCACTACACAGAACAGCAGCGTACAGTTGCAACAAATTGCCTGTCATTCTCACTTACACATTATTTAGATTCAGAAAATATTTCATTTTCATTTTCTAGAACCAACTATGAACATGAAAGACATACTCTATACACACAAGTAGTTGATTTAAAAGTGAGTCCTTTATTAGCAACCAAAATGGCACAAATAAAGAAACTGTGAACTCTTGGTCAGTACTACACATAGAATGAGATATGGAGTATCTCACCTATTACTAAAACCAAGCCTAAAACTGACCTTAATTTCCTAGCTTGCCAATGTATTCATTGGAGAGTCAGACCACTGTTCTTTATTCTTATCATATTTGCTTATCAACAAATTTCAACTAGAAATGTGTTGGGTTTGTAGATACTATTAAATTGTAAGATACAACATGGCATGCCATTCTATCAACTGTCACTTCATGTATTAAAGATACATGACATGCCATGCTATCAACTGTCACTTCATGTAAGATACAACATGGCATGCCATGCTATCAATTGTCACTTCATGTAAGATACAACATGACATGCCATGCTATCAACTGTCACTTCATGTAAGATAAGTGTTTGATTAAATCTCATGAGATTGCAATAACATCATCACATTTATATCAACTCTCCAATACCATTAAACTATCACTGTCTGGGGTAAAAAATGGATGTTGTGCTATAGAGTCACTAGTTTGACTATACAGTGGAGATGATTGTAGTGATCGAAATGTGTATAAGAAACTAGACAATTCTTGGCTCGTAGGATATGGAAGATAATGTGTTCACGGTAGACATGATAGTCTGCGGACTGCAGAGAAAAGTACAAAATAGAATTAGATATAAAACAGACAGTGAAATATAGACAATTCTACATCTGTATTTTGATAATTGTAATGCTTTTCAGCTTACACAAACTGTTACCATAGAAACATAGATATTACCTGTAATTGTAAATTTTCCAGTATGCACCTGGATTACAGAAGCTGAGAAATTCCCATATTAATGTTTGCAATGCAGGTGTATGCAGTGATGCAACAAATGAAACTGAGACACAAAAAATGCTAAATTTGTGGGATACATTTTCAGTTAGTAAGTACACTCAAATTATTTCTTCCAGACACACAGTCATGATACTGATATTTACTGATATCCAATTTTGACAAATATTCAGTATTTATCTCATACATTGTGTGAAAATAACCACTTCTTCATAAAATGCCTTGGGTGAGGGTATTTCGATAAAACATATTCACAAATTCGAACTATTGTATTTCCATCATATGTCTTAGACACCTGAAATATTGCTTTTTTGAGTTATTATTATAACTCAAATTTAAGATACATGTACTTTGAGTTGTTACCCAGTAGAGTATTTTATGAATGTGGATAGAGAATATTGCTATTACATCAATTGTCTCTTTAAGATGGATAAAAAACAAACAATAAAGAGTGATTCTATTGCACATACTAAGAAGTAGGAACATAGAATAACATAAATCTATAAATGTATTATATACTTTACTAAACTTTGTTTCCATTCTTCGATTTAATAAAAGCTATTAGTAACATAAATAAGTCATTCCCTTTCCTAACTTCTTGTATTGCATAGTGCATTGCATTAGAGTCTGTGTTTTTACATGTATGTATGAGTGAGTGAGTGAGTGAGTGAGTGAGTGAGTGAGTGAGTGAGTGAGTGAGTGAGTGAGTGAGTGAGTGAGTGAGTGAGTGAGTGAGTGAGTGTGTGTGTGGTTGGGGTTTTGTGTGTGTGTGGTTGCGTGTATTTCTGTGTGTGTGTGTCTATGTATGTGTGTCTGTCTGTCTGTCTGTCTGTCTGTCTGTCTGTGTGTGTGTGTGTGCGTGCGTGCGTGCATGCATGCATGCATGCATGCATGCATGCATGCATGTATGTATGTATGTATGTATGTATGTATGTATGTATGTATGTATGTATGTATGTATGTATGTATGTATGTATGTATGCACCATATGTATGGCTCTTTGTACATACATACCTGTGTATTACATGTGTTTGTTTGTCGGAAGACAGCAAGATTCAGTATGGAGAAGAAACAACAAAACTAAAACAAAAACAATCAACCACAGCAAGCAAACACACACACACACACACACACATACACACACACACACGCACGCACGCACGCACGCACGCACAGACAGACAGACAGACAGACAGACAGACAGAGACAGACAGACAGACAGACAGACAGACAGACACACACACACACACACACACACACACACACACACACACAAAAGAGTTGATTATTCTGGCAGAAACCTGATTTACAAGCTGTAAAAGCCCTACTCTGTACACCTTACCTATACTTGTTATTGCTTTCATCTATTCAAGTATATCTTGTGATATGTGAACACTGCAGTGTATGCAGTGTGTTTATCAACCCTGTAACTCAGTGTTAAATCAATCAATTCTAGTGATACTTGTCAGACAATTGATTATTTTCAAACATGTTAGTATAAAAAATATCAGTACCACCTAAATCCCCAAAATCTTCATATTTTACATTCATTTTTAGAAAACTTCTATGTATCAAAGCATAAAAAACTTTTTTAAATATTCTCCTATGATATTGTATTGTTACATAATGGTGGGTTTAACTCTAGGCAGATAGGGGGTCTGGTTAAGACCATGTAAATGCATTGTATTAGCTATTTTATACACGTTCTAGCCCAACTTAAGTTTGATTGGCTAATCATGGTGCTGACCTTTGGCCTCTACCAGTGGTGACCAATCAGTAACTGCATATTTCCACATTTGCATAACTATTTGCATATGACAGCATGCTATGTGATCAGACAGTGACTTCATCGGACTGACTGTGACATATGTAGTGGTGTAACCATCTCTTCAAATGCCGCTCCTTTCACATTAGCACCTCGTAAATTAGCTTCTTGTAAATCACACCCTGATAAATTACAGTTCTGTAAATAAAATAAAACGACAAAATGAAAGTCAATTCTTCATGAAATTCCCTTCCTGACAAATGCAAATTAATCCATGATATTGGCCTATCACAGCATCTAATACATTTCCAGTATCAATTGACCAATAGCATACAAGGTTACACATAGAGGTTGAATGTTTACATCTCTGGGTCTTTGGCTGAGAATGATTTGCTGGATGCAAATTGTCATATATTGTGAATGTGAAGGTCAAAGAAGTGCAAAAGTGAACAATATATGTAAGTAGATTGAAATCGTTAATTTTGTAGGTAAAACATCTAGAACATTATACATACCTCTAGATCTGTGCCAGCTAAGACTGCCCAACGTAAATTACAGTTTTGAAGGTTTGCGTTCTTCAATGTAGCAACTCGTAAATTGACACCAGCCATTTGGCTACTTTCCAAGTCAACCCCTTTCATATTTACACCTGTGAAGAAGAAAAACAAAAGCGCTTAGATAATACTCTATAATGGGTTTCCTCATTAAACACTGGGTATTACGAATCATAAAATTCTTTTGTAATTGTGAGTACACCATAGTCCAGGAATTGAAAAGACAAAAGATTGCATTGTTTGGACATTAGGAGTGCTAATCTGATGGTTTTGTCAGTATGAGTAAACCATAGTCCAGGAATTGGAAAGACAAAAGATTGCATTGTTTGGCCATTAGGAGTGCTAATCTGATGGTTTTGTCAGTATGAGTAAACCATAGTCCAGGAATTGGAAAGACAAAAGATTGCATTGTTTGGCCATTAGGAGTGCTAATCTGATGGTTTTGTCAGTATGAGTAAACCATAGTCCAGGAATTGGAAAGACAAAAGATTGCATTGTTTGGCCACTAGGAGTGCTAATCTGATGGTTTTGTCAGTATGAGTAAACCATAGTCCAGCAATTGGAAAGACAAAAGATTGCATTGTTTGGCCACTAGGAGTGCTAATCTGATGGTTTTGTCAGTATGAGTAAACCATAGTCCAGCAATTGGAAAGACAAAAGATTGCATTGTTTGGCCACTAGGAGTGCTAATCTGATGGTTTTGTCAGTATGAGTAAACCATAGTCCAGCAATTGGAAAGACAAAAGATTGCATTGTTTGGCCACTAGGAGTGCTAATCTGATGGTTTTGTCAGTATGAGTAAACCATAGTCCAGCAATTGGAAAGACAAAAGATTGCATTGTTTGACCACTAGGAGTGCTAATCTGATGGTTTTGTCAGTATGAGTAAACCATAGACCAGCAATTGGAAAGACAAAAGATTGCATTGTTTGACCACTAGGAGTGCTAATCTGATGCTACTTCAAGTATTTGGTCAGAACTGACACAAAAAGTATTGATTGCCTCAACCTTCACCCAAAGTATACCCATTAACAATATTTCGGACCCAATCCTCATAACAAAAGGCTATATCATTGAGAAAAGTAATGAGGCTTTAAAATAAAATATGATGTTCTACAGTTGCCATGGTTTCAAAACTACTATCTTACCTTCCATA